>NC_041217.1:76824828-76826058 GCF_002837175.3 Physeter macrocephalus | reverse complement strand
AACAAACAAACAGAGATGAACAATACAATAACTGAAATGAAAAATACACTAGAAGGAATCAATAGCAGAATAACGGAGGCAGAAGAATGGATAAGTGACCTGGAAGACAGAATGGTGAAATTCACTGCTGTGGAACAGAATAAAGAAAAAAGAATGAAAAGAAATGAACACAGCCTAAGAGACTTCTGGGACAACATTAAACACAACAACATTTGCATTATAGGGGTCCCAGAAGGAGAAGAGAGAAAGGAACTGAGAAAATATTTGAAGAGATCATAGTCTAAAACATCCTTAACATGGGAAAGGAAATAGCCATCCAAGTCCAGGAAGCACAGCAAGTCCCATACAGGATAAACCCAAGGAGAAACATGCTGAGACACACAGTAATCAAATTGGCAAAAATTAAAGACAAAGAAAAATTATTGAAAGCAGCAAGGGAAAAACGACAATGTACAAGGGAACTCCCATAAGGTTAACAGCTGATTTCTCAGCAAAAACTCTACAAGCCAGAAGGGAGTGGCATGATATATTTAAAGTGATGAAAGGGAAGAACCTACAAACAAGATTACTCTACCCAGCAAGGATCTCATTCATTTTGATGGAGAAATCAAAAGCTTTACAGACAAGCAAAAGCTAAGAGAATTCAGCACCACCAAACCAGCTCTACAACAAATGCTAAAGGAACTTCTCTAAGAGGGAAACACAGGAGAAGAAGAGGACCTACAAAAACAAACCCAAAACAATTAAGAAAATGGTCATAGGAACATACATATCGTTAATTACCTTAAACATGAATGGATTAAATGCTCCAACCAAGAGACACAGGTTCACTGAATGGATACAAAAACAAGACCCGTATATATGCTGTCTACAAGAGACCCACTTCAGACCTACGGACACATTCAGACTGAAAGTGAGGGGATGGAAAAAGATATTCCATGCAAATGGAAATCAAAAGAAAGCTGGAGTAGCTATAATCATATCAGATAAAATAGACTTTAAAATAAAGAATGTTACAAGAGACAGGGAAGGACACTACATAATATCAAAGGAACAATCCAAGAAGATATAACAATTATATATACAGCCAACATAGGAGCACCTCAATACATAAGGCAATTGCTAACAGCTATAAAAGAGGAAATCGACAGTAACACAATAATAGTGGGGGACTTTAACACCTCACTTACACCAATGGACAGATCATCCAAAATGAAAATAAATAAGGAA
>NC_041217.1:76823844-76824796 GCF_002837175.3 Physeter macrocephalus | reverse complement strand
GTAAAAAACACAAACACATGGAGGCTAAACAATACGTTACTAAATAACCAAGAGATCACTGACAAAATCAAAAAATAGCTAGAGACAAAAAGCAATGAAAACACGACGACCCAAAACCTATGGGATGCAGCAAAAGCAGTTCGAAGAGGGAAGTTTATAGCTATACAAGCCTACCTCAAGAAACAAGAAAAATCTCAAATAAACAATCTAACCTTACACCTAAAGGAACTAGAGAAAGAAGAACAAACAAAACCAAAGTTAGCAGAAGGAAAGAAATCAAAAAGATCAGAGAAGAAATAAATGAAATAGAAACAAATGAACAATAGCAAAAATCAATAAAAGTAAAAACTGGTTCCTGAGAAGTTAAACAAAATTGATAAACCTTTAGCCAGACTCATCAAGAAAAAGAGGGAGGGCTTCCCTGGTGGCGCAGTGGTTGAGAATCTGCCTGCTAATGCAGGGGACACGGGTTCGAGCCCTGGTCTGGGGGGATCCCACATGCCACAGAGCAACTAGGCCCATGAGCCACAACTACTGAGCCTGCACGTCTGGAGCCTGTGCTCTGCAATAAGAGAGGCTGCGATAGTGAGAGGCCTGTGCACCATGATGAAGAGTGGCCCCCGCTTGCCACAACTAGAGAAAGCCCTCGCACAGAAATGAAGACCCAACACAGCAAAAATTTTAAAAAAATAAATAAAAATAAATTAATTAATTAATAAACTCCTACCCCCAACATCTTCTTTAAAAAAAAAAAATACATGCACCCCAATGTTCATTGAAGCACTATTTATAATAGCCAGGTCATGGAAATAACCTAAATGCCCATCAACAGAGGAATGGATAAAGAAGATGTGGTGCATATATACAATGGAATATTACTCAGCCATAAAAAGGAACGAACTTGGGTCATTTGTAGAGACGTGGATGGATCTAGAGACTGTCATACAGAGTG
>NC_041217.1:76822929-76823616 GCF_002837175.3 Physeter macrocephalus | reverse complement strand
AAAAAAAGAAAAAGAGGGAGAGGACTCAAATCAATAAAATTAGAAATGAAAAAGGAGAAGTTACAACAGACATCACAGAAATACAAAGCATCCTAAGAGGCTATTACAAGCAACTCTGTGCCAATAAAATGGACAACCTGGAAGAAATGGACAAATTCTTAGAAAGGTATAAGCTTCCAAGACTGAACCAGGAAGAAGAAGAAAATATGAAAAGACCAATCACACGTAATAAAATTGAAACTGTGATTAAAAATCTTCCAAAAAACAAAAGTCCAGGACCAGATGGCTTCACAGGTGAATCTTATCAAACATTTAGAGAAGAGCTAACACCCCTCCTTCTCAAACTCTTCCAAAATATTGTGGAGGGAGGAACACTCCCAAACTTGTTTTATGAGGGCCACCATCACCCTGATACCAAAAGGAAACAAACATATCAAAAAAAGAAAATTATAGACCAATATCACTGATGAACATAGACGCAAAAATCCTCAACAAAATACTAGCAAACAGAATCCAACAATACATTAAAAGGATCATACACCATAATCAAGTGGGATTTATCCCAGGGATACAAGGATTCTTCAATATATACAAATCAATCAATGTGATACACCATATTAACAAACTGAAGAATAAAAACCATATGATCATCTCAATAGAGGCAGAAAAAGCTTTCGACAAAATTCA
>NC_041217.1:76820280-76821695 GCF_002837175.3 Physeter macrocephalus | reverse complement strand
AATCAACGGACAAAGGATTAATCTCCAAAATATATAAACAGCTCATGCAGCTCAATATTAAATAAACAAACAACCCAATCCAAAAATGGGCAGAAGGGGACTTCCCTGGTGGTGCAGTGGTTGAGAATCTGCCTGCTAATGCAGGGGACATGGGTTCGAGCCCTGGTCTGGGAGGATCCCACATGCCACGGAGCAACTAGGCCCATGAGCCACAACTACTGAGCCTGAACATCTGGAGCCTGTGCTCTGCAACAGGAGAGGCCATGATAGTGAGAGGCCCATGCACCGCGATGAAGAGTGGCCCCCGCTTGCCACAACTAGAGAAAGCCCTTGCACAGAAACGAAGACCCAACACAGCAAAAATAAATAAATTAATAAAATCCTACCCCCAACATCTTCTTAAAAAAACAAATGGGCAGAAGACCTAAATAGACATTTCTCCAAGGAAGCATACAGATGGCAAAGAAGCACATGAAAAGCTGCTCAACATCACTAATTATTAGAGAAATGAAAATCAAAACTACAATAAGGGGGCTTCCAAGGTGGCGCAGTGGTTAAGAATCCGCCTGCCAATGCAGGGGACACGGGTTCGAGCCCTGGTCCAGGAAGATCCCACATGCCGTGGAACAACTAACCCCGTGAGCCACAACTACTAAGATTGCGCTCTAGAGCCCACGAGCCACAACTACTGAAGCCCATGTGCCACAACTACTGAAGCCCATGCACCTAGAGCCTGTGCTCTGCAACAAGAGAAGCCACCGCAATGAGTAGCCCCTGTTCACCACAACTAGAGAAAGCCCACGCACAGCAACGAAGACCCAACGCAGCCCCCCAAAATTAATTAATTAATTAATTAATTAAATTAAGAAAAAAAACTACAATAAGGTATCACCTCACACCAGTTAGAATGGGCATCATCAGAAAATCTACACACCAGTGAGAATGGGCATCATCAGAAAAGCTACAAACAACAAATGCTGGAGAGGGTGTGGAGAAAAGGGAACCCTCTTGGACTGTTGGTGGGAATGTAAATTGATACAGCCACTATGGAGAACAGAATGCAGGTTCCTTAAAAAACTAAAAATAGAATTACCATATGATCCAGCAATCCCACAACTGGGCATATACCCAGAGAAGACCATAATTCAAAAAGACACATGTCCCACCAAAAGACACAGACTGGCTGAATGGATACAAACACAAGACCCATATATATGCTGTCTACAAGAGACCCACGTCAGACCTAGGGACACATACAGACTGAAAGTGAGGGGATGGAAAAAGATATTCCATGCAAATGGAAATCAGAAGAAAGCTGGAGTAGCAATTCTCATATCAGACAAAATAGACTTTAAAGTAAAAACTATAACAAGAGACAAAGAAGGACACTATATAATGATCAAGGGATCAATCCA
>NC_041217.1:76809213-76816568 GCF_002837175.3 Physeter macrocephalus | reverse complement strand
TATATGGGAACATATATATATGTATAACTGATTCAATTTGTTGTAAAGGAGAAACTAACACACTATTGTAAAACAGTTTTACTCCAATAAAGATGTTAAAAAAAAAAAAAAAGACACATGCACCCCAATGTTCATTGCAGCACTATTTACAATAGCCAGGTCATGGAAGCAACCAAAAGCCCATTGACAGACGAATGGATAAAGAAGATGTGGTACATATATACAATGGAATATTACTCAGCCATATAAAAGAACGAAAGTGGGTCATTTGTTGAGACGTGGATGGATCTAGAGACTGTCATACAGAGTGAAGTAAGTCAGAAAGAGAAAAACAAATATCATATATTAACGCATATATGTGGAACCTAGAAAAATGGTACAGATGAACCGGTTTCCAGGGCAAAAATTGAGACACAGATGTAGAGAACAAACGTATGGACACCAAGGGGGGAAGCGCGGGGGCTGGGGATGGTGGTGTGCTGAATTGGGCGATTGGGATTGACATGTATACACTGATGTGTATGAAATTGATGACTAATAAGAATCAGCTGCTTAAAAAAAGAAATAAAATTAAAATTAAAAATTAAAACACTAAAACTATACTTTTTTCGGGTTATTTGTATAGAAATATGTTAATATAAATGTTTCAGATATTATATGAAATTCATAAAAATCTTATATGTTCTGGTATAATGTTATAAGTCATAATTCTAGTTGTTACTTTAAAATGTATACCTCAGAAATAACTAAATTTCCTTGTCAATTGCATTACTATAAACTTTCATCAAATCTTTAACCATGGTCATTTTCAAGTCTTTTGTCATTTACAGACAGTTCTGGGTGTACTCTGATGCTTTTGCAAAAATGTTCCTATAAAAGGGTTTCATCTTCAAGGAATTCATGGAAAAGACTCTGACAAGTACAGGTTTCTGGTAACTGACTATACTGCTGAACTGAATGAATAAGCATTTTCAGAACTCTAATGGAAAACTGATGAATTCATAAAAGTGCTAACAAAAGATCAAGATAAAAAAAATTAATTACATGGGACTGAGTGAACTGATGAGGATTATAATTTTTGTGACTTTCTGTTTGAATAAAAAAAATCAAGAACTCAAAAATATAAATAAAAAGTGGAAAACTTTAAAAGAAGTTTGAAAAATCTATTCCCAAGTTTTCTAAGTATGTGGAGATATATTTATATCTATTTCAAAAATAAAATTAAATAATTATTTCCAAACATTTGTTTTCAAAACACTTTTGTTTCTTTTTGGAAAAAAACCTGATTTTGTATTTATTGTTAAAACGTCATTTAATTATATGAACTGACAGGTCAAAAAAAAAAAAAAAAACAGAGAGGATCGAAATCAACACAATTATAAATAAAAAGGAGACATTACAACTGATACCACAGAAATACAAAGGATCATAAGAAGCTACTAGGAACAACTATACACCAAAATCTGGACAACACAGAAAAATGAAATATTCTTAGAAATGTACAGACTACCAAGACTGAATCTGAAAGAACTAGAAAGCCTGAATAGACCAACTATCAATACTAATAAGGATATTGAATCAGTAATGAACAAATCTCCCAATGAAGAAAAGCCCAGGACCAGATTGCTTCTCTGGTGTATTTTGCCAAACATTTAAAGAAGAATTAACACCAATTCTTCTCAAACTCTTCCAAAAACATTGAAGAGGAGGGAATACTCTTAAACTCATTCTGTGAGGTCAGCATTACCTTGATACCAAAGCCAGAAAACTACAGATCAATATCCCTCACAAATACAAATGCAAAAACTCTCAATAAAATACTAACAAACTGAATTCAGCAGCACATTAAATGGGATTCACCCCTAGGATGCAAGGATGGTTCAACATATGCAAATCAATCAATGTGAGACATCACATTAACAGAATTAAAGAAAAAATTATATTATCGTCACAATAGATGTAGAAAAAGCATTTGACAAAATTCAACATTTGTTCATGATAAAAACTTTTAATAAATTAGGTATAGATGGAATGTATCTCAATAAAATAAAGTTCATATAAGTCCACACCTAACATCATACTCAGTGGTGAAAGTTTGAAAGCTTTTTCTCTAAGATCAAGAAGAAAACAAGGGTGGCCACTCTCACAGCTCCTAATCAACATAATACTGGAAATATTTGCTAGAGCAATCAGGCAAGAAAGAGAAATAAAAGGTATCAGAATTGGAAAGGAAGAAGTAAAATTGTTTCTATTTGCAGTTGACATGACTTTATATTTAGAAAATCCTAAAGACTCCACACACACATACGCGCGCACACACACACACACACACACACACACACACACACAAACCCTGCTAGATCTAATCAACAAATTGGGTAAAGTTTCAGGATACAAAATTAACATGCAAAAATCAGTGGTGTTTCTATAATTTATACAGTAACAATAAATTATCTGAAAACTAAATTTAAAAAACAATCCCATTTACAACAGCATAAAAACACAAAATCCTTAGGAATAAACTTAATCAAGGAGGTAAAAGATCTCTATTCTGAAAACTACAAGACATTGATGAAAGAAACTGAAGACATGAATAAATGGAAAGTTATCCCCTGTTCATGAATTGGAGGAATATTGTTAAAATGTTAATACTACCAAAACCCATTTTTAGATACAATGCATCCCTATCAAGATTCCAACGGCATTTCTTTAGAGAAGTAAAAATAATCCTAAACTTTATATGGAGTGACAAGAAAACCCTGAATACCCAAAGCAATCTTGAGAAAGAAGAACAAAGCAGGAGGCATCACACTTCCTGATTTCAAGCTATACTGTGAAGCTTTAGTAATCAAAAGAGTATGGTACTGACATAAAAACAAATAGATCAATGGAAGAGAATCAAGAGCCCAGAAATAAACCCAAGCACATACAGAAATAAACCCAAGCATATATGGTCAACTAATATTTGACAAGGAGCTGAGAATACTCAATAGAGAAAAGACAGTGTCTTCAATAAATGGTGCTGGGAAATTGGATATTCACATATTAAAGAATGAAATTAGACTCCTATTTTATATCACTCACAAAAAATTAACTCAAAATGGATTAAAGACTTAAATGTAAGAGCTGAACCCATGAAACTCCTAGAAGAAAACAAACCTCCTTGACATAGGTCTTGGCAATGACTTTTTGGTTATGACACCTAAAACACAAGGAACCAAATCAAAAATAAACAAGTGAGACTACATACAATAAAAGAAGTAATCAACAAAGTGAAAAGACTATGGAATAGGAAAATACATTTGCAAACCATATCTGATAAATGGTTAATATCCAAAATATATAAGGAACTTAACGAATCAGTAGCAAAACACACACACACACACACACACAATCTAATTAAAAATGGGCAAACAACCTGAACAGACATTTTTCCAAAGATGATATATGAATAGCCAACGAGTACATGAAAATATGCTCAACCTCACTAGTCATTAGGGAAATGCAAATCAAAACCACAATGAGATATCATCTCCTGCCTGTCTGAATGGCCATCATCAAAAAGACAAGATAACAAATGCTGGCGAGGATGTGGAGAAAAGGGAACCCTTGTGCACTGTTGGTGAGATTGTAAACTGGTACAACCACTATGGAAAAGTGTATGGATGACCCTCAAAAAATTAAAAATAGATTTAGCAATTTCACTTCTAGGGAATATGTCCAAAGGAAACCAAAACACTAACTAGAAAAACATCTACACCCCCATGTTAAGCATTATTTACAATAGCCAAGACATAGAAACAAACCTAAGTGTCCACTGAAGACATAGAAACAAACCTAAGTGTCCACTGACAGATAAATGGGTAAAAAACTTGTAGTATATAGTATATATGATGGAATATTATTCAGCCATAAAAAATGAGAAAATCCTGCCATTTGCAACAATATAGATGGGCCTTCAGGGATTTATGTTAAGTGAAATATGTCAGAGAGAAAGACAAAGACTGTGTGATCTCACTTATATATGGAATCAAAAAAAAAGACACAAGGTAAAAATTTGGATTTACATATGTAATGAAAACACTGAAAATGGTATATATTTGCATAAATATACAAGAAATTTTTTCTCACCTTTTTATTTCTTCCAAAGATAATTGACTATTTAAAACAAAACCAATAACAATGTGTTGTGGGGTCTATAGCATATAGGAGTAAAATCATTGGTGACAATAGCACAAAGGATAGGAGGGGAATAAAGAAACTCCTCTTACAATTCTAACTATTGTAAGATTCAGACATTAATTGTAAAGTGGTATCTTCAGACGGATTATGATAAATAAAGGATGTGTGTTGTAAACCTTAGAGCAACCACTTTTAAAAAAAGTGTAGCTAATAAGAAAACAGAGCTAAAATGGAATTAAATATCTGGGTATATGCTAAGTATATGCTTATCTTTATAAGAAATTGCCAAAGTGTTTTCCAGAGTAGTTGCACTCACCACCGGCAATATAGGAACATTTACATTGCTCCACATTTTTGTTCATACATGTATTGTCAATCTTTTTTTTTCAGTCTTTTAAATTTTATCCATTCAGTTGGATATAAACTGATATCTCATTACGGTTTCAATTTTTGGTTTTCTAGCGGCTCAAGATATACAGCATATTTTCATGTTTTTGCTGGCCATCATGTACCTTCTTTCGTGAAGGGTCTGTTCAAGTCTCTCAGCCATTTTTATTAAAATTTTTGTCGTGTTGAGTTAAAAGAATTCTTTGTGTATTCTATACACAAATCTTTGTCAGCTATACATATTGTGAATATTTTCCCCCAGTCTGTGGCTTGCCTTTTCATTTATAACAGTTTCTTATGAAAAGCAGACATTTTAGAGGTTTTGAATTTCGATGAAGTCCAATTTTATGATTTTTAATTTTATTTGTCCTTTTAATGCCCTAACTAGGAAACTTTGCCTTCATCTGAGTTGCAAAGATTATCTGTGTCTTCCTCTAGAAGTTTTATAGCTTTACTATGCTTAGCTCTACGATTAAATTTGAATTGTCTTGAGTATGCTGTGAGGTGAGAGTTGAGATTTATTTTTCGATATGGATATACAATTGTTCCAGTACTATTTGTTGAAAAGATTATCCCCTTCCAATTGAACTGTATTTGCATCTTTGTGCTGAGCAAAGTAAGCTCAAACACAAAAGAGTACCTTCTGTATGATTTCATTTACGTGAAATTCTAGAACAGGCAAAGCCAATCTATGGTAATAGAAAAGTGGTCACCTGGGACTGAGGATGGAGGAGACTGACTAGAAAGAGGAAGGAGTGAAATTTTGGGTTAGGGAAATGTTCTTTATTTTGATCTTGTTTGTGGTTACTCAAGGTAACCATATTTGACATTGCTAAACTCATTAAACTGTATGCTTAAAATGGGTGCATTTTATTACACATAATAAATATATGTTATATATTATATCCTTATATAATATATAATGTTATATCCCAATATATAATATAATATATATAAATTATATAATAAATGTGTATATATTTTATCCCTGTATGTAATGTATATTTTTCCCTAATATATAATATAATATTATATAATAATATATTACTAATAATATATAAGTAAATTACACATATATAATTTTATATAATTATTAAATAGTATACTTATAAATATATAGTATATCAATATAAAGTTATAAATATTTATAAATATAATATTAATTCATATATATTATATACAATAAATATATATAATACCCCAATAAAGTTGATTTTAAAGGTACACTTTTTACTACAGGTTGTAGAACTGTACATAATCTGGTTCCTGCCTCTGTCTCCAGACTTATCTCATACTACTCTCCATCTAGCTCATAATTAGGCTTCTTTCTGTTCTTCTGCTTCGGCCACAGGAGGTCCCTCTTCTTCCTTTCCTGACTCAAGGCCTTTTCACTTGCTGTTCCTTTAACCTAGAGTACTTTCCTCTAACTCTTCTTATGGCTGGTTCATTCTCATTCTTAAGATCTTATCTCAGATGTTCCCACCTCAAGGAGACTGTCCTTTCCATTTTAACATAGCCAGGCCTTACACCTTACCCCAGCCCACTCCCCTTTATGCCTTCCTTGACCTTCACAACCTAGTGAAGGTCAACATGTAAATATGGATCTTCCAAATGTGACCAAAGTATTTGAGATTCTGTGTATCAATAATTTGCTATTTTAAAATTACAATTAGTATTCCATTTTAGAAATATACCATGACATGTTTATTTATTCACTTTGTTGACAGAAGTTTGGGTCAATTCCAGTTGGGTCTATTATGAATAAAATTACTATAAATATTTGTGTATAAGCATTTTGTGGAAATATTTTTCATTTCGCTTGCAACACTCACTCAGAAAAGAAGGATATTTGCAAAGTGTCTCCTGTTACAGGATACTCTTAATTATTTTATTTTGAACTACCAAGTACTTTTGGTGGGGAAAGATTAATCAGCTTTAAATGACATCAAACAAATAAAACTATCTGGA
Source organism: Physeter macrocephalus (assembly GCF_002837175.3). Classification (NCBI taxonomy): domain Eukaryota; kingdom Metazoa; phylum Chordata; class Mammalia; order Artiodactyla; family Physeteridae; genus Physeter; species Physeter macrocephalus. Next base: position 76,810,031 of record NC_041217.1, on the reverse strand, counting down.
CATTCAAGAGGTATCCTGACTGAAATAGTAAGAGGGAGGGAGGGAGGGGAAGAGAGAGAGAAATTTATGGATTTAGTACTTTTCCTAGAAGTATGACCTCACAATTTCATCTGTTTTATGACAGCATAAATAAGCATTTTAAATATCAGTTTAAAAAGCAAGAGGGCCCTGTTGGTTGTTTGGCCTGAGGTGACCCAACACTGGAGCCGACCCAGCTCTTTGTTGGGGCTAACGGTGGAATCTGGGAGGGCTCACGCCAAGGAGTATTTCCCAGAACTTCTGCTGCAGTGTCCTTGTCCTCACGGTGAGCCACAGCCACCCTCTGCCTCTGCAGAAGACCATCCAACACTGGCAGCCGTGTGGAGAACAGTCTCTTGGTGCTCCGGACAGGCGTCAGGGCTGTACCACTGAGGTGGGAGAGCCAACTTCAGGACACTGGCCCACAAGAGACCTCCCAGCTCCACATAATATCAAATGGCAAAAATCTCCCAGAGATCTCCATCTCAACACCAACACCCAGCTTCACTCAACGACCAGCAAGCTACAGTGCTGCACACCCTATGCCAAACAACTAGCAAGACAGGAAAACAGCCCCATTCATTAGTAGAGAGGCTGCCTAAAATCATAACAAGGCCACAGACACCCCAAAACACAACACCAGACGTGGACCTGCCCACCAGAGAGAAAAGATCCAGCCTCATCCACCAGAACACAGGCACTAGTCCCCTCCACCAGGAAACCTACACAACCCACTGAACCAACCTTAGCCACTGGGGACAGACACCAAAAACAACGGGAACTACGAACCTGCAGCCTGC
>NC_041217.1:76805849-76808432 GCF_002837175.3 Physeter macrocephalus | reverse complement strand
AAATGGTAATAGGAACATACATATTGATAATTACCTTAAATGTAAATGGATTAAATGCTCCCACCAAAAGACACAGACTGGCTGAATGGATACAAAAACAAGACCCATATATATGCTGTCTACAAGAGACCCACTTCAGACCTAGGGACACATACAGACTGAAAGTGAGGGGATGGAAAAAGATATTCCATGCAAATGGAAATCAGAAGAAAGCTGGAGTAGCAATTCTCGTATCAGACAAAATAGACTTTAAAGTAAAAACTATAACAAGAGACAAAGAAGGACACTATATAATGATCAAGGGATCGATCCATGAAGAAGATATAACAATTGTAAATATTTATGCACCCAACATAGGAGCACCTCAATACATAAGGCAAATACTAACAGCCATAAAAGGGGAAATTGACAGTAACACAATCATAGTAGGGGACTTTAACACCCCACTTTCACCAATGGACAGATCATCCAAAATGAAAATAAATAAGGAAACACAAGCTTTAAATGATACATTAAACAACATGGACTTAATTGATATTTATAGGACATTCCATCCAAAACAACTGAATACACATTTTTCTCAAGTGCTCATGGAACATTCTCCAGGATAGATCATATCTTCAGTCACAAATCTAGCCTTGGTAAATTTAAGAAAACTGAAATCGTATCAAGTATCATGTCTGACCACAATGCTATAAGACTAGATATCAATTACAGGAAAAGATCTGTAAAATATAAAAAAACCTGGAGGCTAAACAATACACTACTTAATAACCAAGTGATCCCTGAGGAAATCAAAGAGGAAATCAAAAAATACATAGAAACAAATGACAGTGGAGACACGACAACCCAAAACCTATGGGAGGCAGCAAAAGCAGTTCTAAGAGGGAAGTTTATAGGAATACAATCCTACGTTAAGAAACAAAACATCTGAAATAAACAACCTAACCTTGCACCTAAAGCAATTAGTGAAAGAAGAACAAAAAAACCCCAAGGTTAGCAGAAGGAAAGAAATCATAAAGATCAGATCAGAAATAAATGAAAAAGAAATGAAGGAGACGATAGCAAAGATCAATAAAACTAAAAGCTGGTTCTTTGAGAAGATAAATAAAATTGATAAACCATTAGCCAGACTCATCAAAAATAAAAGGGAAAAGACTCAAATCAATAGAATTAGAAATGAAAAAGGAGATGTAACAACTGACACTGCAGAAATACAAAAGATTATGAGAGATTACTACAAGCAACTGTATGCCAATAAAATGGACAACCTGGAAGAAATGGACAAATTCTTAGAAATGCACAAGCTGCCGAGACTGAACCAGGAAGAAATAGAAAATATGAACAGACCAATCACAAGCACTGAAATTGAAACTGTGATTAAAAATCTTCCAACAAACAAAAGCCCAGGACCAGACGGCTTCACAGGCGAATTCTATCAAACATTTAGAGAAGAGCTAACACCTATCCTTCTCAAACTCTTCCAAAAGATAGCAGAGGGAGGAACACTCCCAAACTCATTCTATGAGGCCACCATCACCCTGATACCAAAACCAGACAAAGACGTCACAAAGAAAGAAAACTACAGGCCAATATCACTGATGAACATAGATGCAAAAATCCTCAACAAAATACTAGCAAACAGAATCCAACAGCACATTAAAAGGATCATACACCATGATCAAGTGAGGTGTATTCTGGGAATGCAAGGATTCTTCAATATACACAAATCAAACAACGTGATACACCATAGCAACAAACTGAAGGAGAAAAACCATATGATCATCTCAATAGATGCAGAGAAAGCTTTTGACAAAATTCAACACCCATTTATGATAAAAACCCTGCAGAAAGTAGGCATAGAGGGAACTTTCCTCAACATAATAAAGGCCATATATGACAAACCCACAGCCAACAAAGTTCTCAATGGTGAAGAACTGAAACCATTTCCACTAAGATCAGGAACAAGACAAGGTTGCCCACTCTCACCACTCTTATTCAACATAGTTTTGGAAGTTCTAGCCACAGCAATCAGAGAAAAAAAAAAAAAACAAATAAAAGGAATCCAAATAGGAAAAGAAGAAGTAAAGCTGTCACTATTTGCAGATGACATGATATTATACATAGAGAATCCTAAGGATGCTACCAGAAAACCACTAGAGCTAATCAATGAATTTGGTAAAGTAGCAGGATACAAAATTAATGCACAGAAATCTCTGGCATTCTTATACACTAATGATGAAAAATCTGAGAGTGAAATTAAGAAAACACTCCCATTTACCACGGCAACAAAAAGAATAAAATATCTAGGAATAAACCTACCTAAGGAGACAAAAGACTTGTATGCAGAAAACTATAAGACACTGATGAAAGAAATTAAAGATGATACAAATAGGTGGAGAAATATACCATGTTCTTGGATTGGAAGAATCAACATTGTGAAAATGACTCTACTACCCAAAGCAATCTACAGATTCAATGCAATCCCTATCAAACTACCACTAGCATTTTTTACAGAACTAGAAAAAAAAATTTCACAATTTGTATGGAAACACAAAAGACCCCAAATAGCAAAAGCAATCT
>NC_041217.1:76745716-76804720 GCF_002837175.3 Physeter macrocephalus | reverse complement strand
GAGCCTGTGCTCCGCAACGGGAGAGGCCACAACAGTGAGAGGCCCGTGTACCGCAAAAAAAAAAAAAAAAAAAAAGTTAAAAAGAAAGCAATAGGGTTCCATATGGATATCTACAGAAAATGGGTAAATTTTGGTATAGTCATACAAGACAACATTAAACAAGACATGAACCAGAGATACATTCAAAAGCAAAAATAAATCTTATAAATATAAGGAAGATCATCTTGTATTTTAGGCTTACCTTATATTTGGTCAGTGGTATATAAGTTCTCTACTTTTCATTAAGGGAGTGGTAACTCCATAGGCCCTAATCAAGGAGTATCCCTGGACAGTCATGTTATATCACATGATCCCACACTCTTCCACCTATTTTGGACAATTGATGTATGTTCAAAGAGCAGCCAATCCATAATTAAAACAAATACATGCTATCGTGCTCAATAAAATTAGAACACACGCAATCTGTGCTCAGTGGATTCCATGCTCAGTACACTTGCCAAAGGTAATAACAAATTCTGTCTTCAGAAGCCTCAGAGAAGGTATAACTAAATGGGGTCCTGAATAAGGAAGGAGAAAAGAAACATTGCAAATATGGCTGAGACCAAAAATAAGGTTTACTGACTCATGTTGTTAAACTAGCTGAAGTGAAACAAAGTATACAAAGAAACAAAATTTTTATTCAGAATAAAATATACAACCAGGATTAAAGAGGGATATTTATAATGATAGAAGGGTTAATTATCAAAAAGCTATACCAAGCCCACATGTATATGCACTTAATAGCAGAACATGAAAAAATGACAGAATTGAATGGATAAACAGATAAATCCACTATTATAGTAAAGATATCAACACCCCTCTCAATCATTAATAGAACAATTGATGATAATAAACCACTACATCATTTTAAAAACACTACAGAATACCAAGGGCTATAAGTACCCCACCCACTGCCAGTGATGAGGCTTTCATTCCCAGCCAACAGGCTGGTGATCCAGTTCCAAAATCCCTTTTTGAGAGTTTGTTCCCTAGGACCATTCTCAATATCTGCTATCTGAGGCATGTTTCCCAGGAAACAGATCTGAGACAGAGATTACTGTTCCCAGAGACTGTTCTCTGGAACACCCCCTGTAAAGAGAATGAGAAAAGTAGAAGTGGGCAGACAGAGAAGCTGAACTGTGATCCAGCTTTGACAGAGGCTGCAGTTGATCCCATGTGGCGCTGGGATGACTCATTAGCATTGTCTCAAGTTGAGGCCAGGGGACCAGGCCTCTCTGGCATTGGATGAGAGCTGCTACCAGTGAGGATGTTACTTTAGGCAAGACAGCTCCTTTCAGTGGAGAGCAATTCTTATACAGGGACCTTTCTGCAGGCCTCATTCCTGAAGGGGAATGTGGGCAGTGTAGCATAGCATTTACTACATAAGACCTGAAGCTTAGTTTTGTTACATTTGAGTTGCCTACTAGGTAACAAGCGGAGATGTTAAGTAGCCATTTGGGTATAAAAGTTTGAAGCTCAAAAGAAAGGTCTGGGCTATAGACAAACTTGGAGTCAACAGCATTTAGGTGAAATTTTAAAACTGTAAGACTAGGCAGTCTTATATGTAAATTATACCTCAATTTTTTTTTTAAAAAAAGCCTAGGTGACATCACCAGGGGAATTAGAAGAGAAGTAGTTCAAAACCTGGACCTTGGAGAATGTCAAATTAAGAGGTCTGGAGGAAAAGGAGGAACAAGCCAGCGTAATTGAGAAGGAGCAGCCAGTGGGGTAGGAAGAGAGCTAGAAGTGTGGTGACGATGAAGCCAAGTGTGGAAAGGGTTTCCAGAAGGAAGAAATGATCAACAATGTCAAATGCCGCAGATAGGTCAAGGGAGATGAAGACTGAGATGCGCCCATTGAATCTAGCCACGTGAAAGTCACTGGTGATCTTGAAAAGAGCAGGTTTGGTAGAATAGGTGGGGTGGAAGCATGATTGGAGTGAGGCTATGAGAGAATAGGAGGAGAGAAACTGAAAGCAGTAAAAATCAGCTGACTAAGATGGAGAAAGACAAATACCATATGATTTCACTCACATATGGAATATAAAAGACAAACAAACAAAATAAACAGAAAAACCAAACCAAACAAAAAACAAACATGTAGATACAGAGAACAGAGTAGTGGTTACCAGAGGGAAGGGGCAGGGAAGGGAGTGAAACAGGTAAAGGGGATCGACTGTAAATATGTACAAGCATAAAACTAGAGGTAAACTCCACTCTTTATACGTATAGCTCTTATATAAGCAACCATAAAACCAAATCAACTTACAAATTAAATATAAGCAAAACCAATAAAATTCAAATTGACCTCATTAAGTTAATGTGACATGTAATACTGTTTTGTTTAAGCAAAATCACCAATGCAAAGTTTATTGATAGAAATGTAACATCTTATTAACTTGGTTCTTTTGATTTTGTGCACAATGGATGTGCACTTAAATCATTGTCGTATCACTGCTGATAACTTTCTTTTAAAAAAAAGGAGCTCATTTAACCACAGATTTGTTTTTGTATGGGTCAATCAATTTAAGGGTGTACCCCTCCCAAATAAAATACTATAATTAAAAAACATTCTTTTAAGCAAAAAATTACTTATTGCATATTGATTTATTTTTTTGCCATTGAACTGCGGCAAGTTGGTATGAACAAAGAATACAAGTAAAACACTTAAAATATTAATACCATACAAATGCTGTACTCTCTGATATGCACAGATTCTTTCAAGTTTGACATTTCTATTCTCTGTCACACAATAGTGATGAAAATTCTCCCAGCACTTTCACTTTCTTGAACTAGTACAAAACTTTCATCTACAGATGAGTTGGCGATGTTATTTGTCCTTCACTTGGCAGGAATATGATCAGAAACAGACACAGACTCAGGTACCAAAACTAGATGGCCACATTCAGTTTTTAAGATAATCCTCTATAATTCAGAATACGTTTATATTATTTTTTAGAGGTTATCATAAATGTGGAACAGATCATGGGAAAACAGAGATTAGAAGCTGCTAAAATGCCTATATTGATCTTTGCAGAGAAAGCTGGTCCAGCAGTTTCCCTTCTCTGCACAAGGATGAAAAAGCAAGAGCTTGGCTGAAGTCTCCAGCCCCTACTATTCTGTGGTTTTCTCCCCTCCCCTCAAACAACATGGGAAAGGAGCTGACTCTCAGGTGTATTTTGACATTCATTCACACCAATGTGCTACCTCCATTTGCAGTTTTAAACCTTTTAACCTATCATTGTGGAAGGAAAGACTTTCCCTCTGTTAAAGGAAATTTACATTCAGAGCCCCTGGACTGGTGGCTGATACTGGATCTGGGGATGGAGAAGATATATAAGAGTGATTTCTCCTTAGAATTTAAGCTATATTTAGGAAGGAACTCCAGCACAACCCTAATCTAATCTGAAATCTCACCTGCCTTCGCAGGCTCAGGCAGTCTAACCTAGGGAAAACCATCCCTGCATCAACCTGCCTCAAGACACCCCAAGTCCCTTCTCCACAGAGCTCTCCTCCTCCCTTCCCCCGTGCCATAGCTGGTTCTGGCCTGGGGCTCCTTTCTGCCTTTCCTCTTTGTGAGGCCTATCAGTCCTCTCCTTCCCACCCCACCACCCCTCCATCCAGGGAGGGAGAAACTGCTCTAGGCCCCCTCTGCTGTGGGGCTGGGAGGTGTTGGGCTGGCATGGAAAAAAAGGGAACCTCATCTCAAGAGAGGCTCAAGCACTGAGTTGTAAGACATGGGCTTTGCCTTTCATTGCTTGGGTGATAATATAGATACTAAGATGCTGAAGATTATAAAACGCAGAATATGATCTCCAAGTCCACAGTGATGCTCTTTAGCTATGAAAATGGTGGGCAATGCTAATCAGCTAAATGGGAATATGTCTTAAGGGTTTTATCTGAATAATAAGCTCACTCATTCAACTAGATTTCCTGATCTAAAGAGCTCCCAATGGCTAATATTCCACTGAAGTGAGGCATGGAAGTATTCTTGATTTTTCTTGAAGAGGAGAAAAGGAAGAAAGATGAACATGACCATAAATTGTGATTAAGAGAATGCAACTCAAATATTTTATACAAGGCATGCTGCTAATTTCTTCCTACATAGTAACATTTATTGTTTTCCTGTCTCATTTTTTAAAACTTTTTTTTTCATTCTTTCAACAAACATTCATTAAGCCTCGTTTATGTGATAGGCTCTCTGCTAAGTGTTTCAGGGTTCAAAGATGAAAAAGACTGGACCCTGCACTCAAGAGACTTTCAGTCTAGAGGACGAAACAAACAATAAACTGTAAAACAAGTAGACAAATAATTGCAATACATGATCACTCCTTAACTTGTTCAGGGCTCATGCAGCCATTTGTATTTCCTTTATTTTTTATTTTCTAATAAAAATCTCCACAACGCAAGGCTCCCTTTGGTCTGCTAAGACTCTGCAGTCTTTGCCTAGTATCTTGCAGAGAAGGACATTCAGCATATATGCTTTTGGTAATGAAGATACAGACCTTTATATAATGACAACTGATCCATCTATAGATTGCAAGCTCTTTGTGCAGGGACTGTGTCTAATTGTCCATTTTGTACAGCCTCTCATCCACTGGAAAATTGCCTTAAGTGCTAAGAAAATGTAGTAATACTCCCCTGCTGCCACCTGGTGCTTTATTTACACTAAGTTAGGCTCAGAATAGTAGATAATGCAACTGAAAGTCATCTACTATGCTCAACTATAAAATGAAATCCTGTCCCCCAACATACATGCAGGCACACATACATACACACTCACCAAACGCACATATATACTCTCCTGCATTGCCTCCACCTCTGCTAGCCCAAAGCAGCATTTATTCATGCTCTGTTTCTTTATGCCCCACCCAATGCTACTATGAGAGCCAGAAATAAATCATACCTACAGGTTTTCTTGAGCACTGTGTTCAACTAAGACTAGAGAATGGAGCCAAGGTGCCATGATCGAAAAAACATTTTCTTCTGGGTAACAAAATCACGTGACAGGTTCAATTCAAGGCTCTGGGGAAATCACTGGTGAACAAGAGAAATACATTCTCTGCCCTAAAGGAGGTTATATTCTAGTGTGGAGAGTCCTGATAACTCCTAAACAAATAAATGATATCATGCATGAGTAAGGGCTAGAAAGTACACTAAATACGAAGATGTGACTAAGGCGCTACTTCATTAGGGTATCCAGGGATGGCCCCTCAGAGGAGGTCACAATTACAAGAGGAGGTGATATTGATAATGAGAAAGAGGCAGCCAGGCCAAGATCTAGGGGAAGAGCACTGGAGGCAGAAAGGACAGAATAAGCCCTGAGAAGAGGAAGACTTTGGTATCTTAGAGAAGAGGGAAGGCCAGGGTGGCCAGAGCAACATGAAGTGAGTGAGGGGCAATTGGAGGAAAAGGAAGCTGGCAAGAGTGGCAGGGTTGGACCGGCCAGTGCCTGGTAGACCATGGTAAGGCATTTGGATTTGATTGTGCAAAGGCAAAACCCCTGGCGGAATTTAAGCAAGGGGGTGACACAATCTGTTCTTCTATTTTGCATGTTCACTGTTGAGGATGGATTAGAGGGGAAAGAGTGGAAGTCAAAGACCAGTTAAGAGGCCATTGCTGTCATCTAGGTGTTGAGAGGGTGATGTGTTGTAGCAGACAGTGACGATGGAAGAAGTGTCAGCTTTGAGATATATTTTGTAGGTAGAGATGAAGAGTTCATTGAAGAACTAGATGTGGGCATATGAGTGAAAGAAAGGAATCAAATAGGGCTCCCAGAGCAACTAGGTGGATGGTGACACCATTTGCTGAGGTGAGGAAGAGCTGGGGTAGGGGAATATATTTGGGAGTGGGAAATCAATAGCTCTATTTGGCCATGATAGGCTTGAAATATCTATTAGAGTTCCAAATGGAATAGACATTTAGATTCTAAGTCTGGATCTCGGAGAAGAAGCTCAGCTGGAGATATAAGGGTCATCAACATGTAGACACTACATAAGGCCATGTTTGTTCACCTTACACAGCTTCATAGCTTCAGATAATATCTTTACCTAACACCCTCTATCCCAGAAAAGCATTTTTCCATCAGCAAGAATAGCAAAGTAAATGATCAGGTGGAATGTTAAAAATCTGCCATTCTAAAGAAGAAACTCCAGGCACAGGCATAACATGTCAGACTTTGCAAGGGCTCTGCCCTCATTTTATCAATGAAGAGTTTGGCCTGCAGAAAGTTGAATGGACCAGTGATGTCACATAGCTTGTACATACATAGCGGAGCCAGAGCTTGAACCTACCTGTGTTGGCCCCCGGCACAGCGTCTCCTCAATAATCCCTCCAGCAGCCAAGGTGGCCTGATGATACTACAGTTGGTGGAATGCAAACAAGGTCAGGCGCATATATATTCCACAAATAATTCTAAAATTAACATTTCCATCCATATTTGAGGTTTTCACTCTTTATCCTTCAAGAGTGAGAGTTTTAGGTACAGCCTAGAGCAAACAGGACCAAAGGTTTTAAAAATAATAATGTCTTCTGGGAACCAGTCTGTTCATTTCTATCTCTAAGGCTCCTCTGAGCCCCATTTATCTTGGTCATCAGTGAAGGTAAAAAGCATGCCTGGCTCCCGTCTGCAACTGCCCTTTGTCACTCTGGCACTGGAAAGGTAAGGCACCACTCCGTGACCTGCAAAGCACCACTAGAGGGCTGCAGAGACTAACAATGACAGGCACAGACGGCCAACACCTAGTGGTCCAACCTCCCTTTAAGCGGAGGAAACTGTAGCCTCAGAAAGATTAAGTGGCGCTCCCAAGGCCGCCCAGCTGGTGAGTAGCAGAATCACAGTTCCATCGCAGGTCCTCTGATTCAAAATTCAGTGTGATATAATGGCAAGTACATGGATTTTAGAGCCAAGAATCCCCTGTTCTGCTGTGTGTTCTGCTGTGTCTTGTTTTGTGTAGTTGGTCAAATTTCCTAACTTGTCTGAACCTCAGTGTCCTTGTCTGTTTTGTGGGTGATAGCGCTTCTGCCATGCCATGGATCATGTTATGTCAGTAAGTTAGCACAGTTGAGAGTCCTGGCATTTCGTCAACACTGGTCAGGCCTTCCCCTTTCTGCTGAGGCCCTGGTTCCTCTCTGAACTAGCTCAGCCTCATGAAGCAGCTTTCAGTAATGAACCCAAATGATCCCATCTGGTTACAATACGCTGCTGCATGTTGAAGTGTACAAAGGGCACTGAACATCACTTAAAAACAAACAAACAAAATCGTAGGAGGTGTATATATCTTTGATTTAACAAGGAGACAGGGGAAAGAAAGTGGCTTCCTTGCCACTGTCCTAAGATTTGGATCCCCAGGTCTCTTCACCCCCAATCAGTGGATGTTTGTTGAGTACCTTTAAGGGGCAAAGGAGTGTGCTGAGCATCGTGGGAGGACACACACACACACACACACACACACACACACACACACACACACACAAATCCTGCGCTCAGCAATAACCACCATTCTGCTCCAGGTTTTGCCTTTGTCACATTATTTATCTTATCTCATTTATTCCCACAGTAGTCCTGAGACCTGAGAGTCAGGCATCATTGGCTTGATTTCAGAAACTGAAGCTCAGAGAAGTAACTCCAAGTTCTAGCAAACAAGTGGTAATGCTGGAGTTTAAGCTCAGCTCTGCCTGTTGTTTCACTATGCCCCCCTTTCCTTTAAGGTGCTTATAATGTAAAAACATGAAAAGGTGGGAAGTGCCATAAAAAGAAGGCTACTGGAAGTCCAGGAGGAAGCTTCTGAGGGGATCAGAAAGGAATTCTGGAGAAAGTGACTGGCAGGGAGGTGGGAAAAGAAAGAAGGAATTCCTGACATATCTATCTGTAGTAAATCTGATGTACCCAATCATGGTGTATTTGGTATATAAAAGAGAGATAAAGACAAAGGCGCGCACACACACACACACTTAGGCTAATTGAATTCTATAAAAGAATACTTCCTGGAAGGAAGTAAGGTCAAAAGCTGAAGTGAAAATTCTAAAGTTGTAACACCAGCGTGCCTCACTACCAACTCGCCCAGGAAATTAATTTCATGTTGAGTTGTTCTATTAAAAAACCCTGATGGAAGTGTGTCCACAAGGTAAACAATGGGAAAGACTCTAGGCACTTCCTAAAGCATTTAAAATAGCCAAAGGCTGGCCTGACCTAATTGGCGGGAGTAGATCAGAGGCCAGGGTATCCCAGTTGCCTTCTACCCACCCCCAGCCTGGCCAACCTCCACTCAAAGATGCTAGCCCAGTGGCCAAGTGAAGCAGCTGCAAGGCTGCCCCCACCGGAGCCTTCAGAGGTGCAGCCCACCAGCATGTTAGTCATTATGAGCATCTTCTGAACATGAACATCCAGATGCTCTCACAAAGCAGCTCTAGAAATAGCCAGGCACCTGAGTGTAACCTGACACAGGAAGCAAACTTCCATCCGGTACAAAGCACACTCCTCCAAAGGGGCAGGGAGAGGAAGTCATAATTAGAATCATTCATTCATCCAACAGCACTGAGCCTCCAGCTATGAGCCAAATGTAGTCCTCAACACTGGCTGCACATCTGAATCACCTGGGAACTTCTAAAAATACCAATGCCGGGGCTCCACCCTGAAACCAATTAAATAAGAATATCTGGGAGTGGAGCCCAGGCCTTGGTATTCTTTAAAGGGTCTCTGGATGATTCTTATGTGGTTGAGAACCACTGTATTAGATAGTATATATACAACAAAAAACAGGATCACCAACCAGGCCTCACAGAGCTCACAGTTTCACAGAGCCCTACAGTTTGCAATGTTTTTTTCAGCAGATAACACTGACTGACTTTCACGACCAGCTTAGGAGAGTATTGTTCTTGCCCATTTTACAGATGAGACAGCTGAGGCTCAGAGGGAGTATCTGGCTGCCCACTGTCACACAGAAGGAAAGCAGCAGAGCAGGCATAGGAACCGGCTTTTCTAATTCCAGGTCTCCTGCTCCCACATCACTGAGCAACACACAGAGGACTGGGACTTGAGAAAAGGCTCAGGGCACATCATAACTGCACCATGGCTGGGGTCAAGAGGTGAAAGAACCAACGGGGTTGCGGGGGAGCGGCTCCTAGATGAACCTGCTTGTCATAAGGAATGTCCACCAACCAGCTGATGTCCAGCAGTTCCTAAAACCGTGCCTATGTTGATCAGCTGTTTGTTTATGTAACTGTTTTCATTAAGGACTTTTCTAGGCAACAGAGCCTTGTGGCCAGAAAAGTAAGTAGATACTTAAAAGATCATCTTGCCAGGCCCAACAACTGGCCTTGGGATACATATGCTAACAACTCCTAAGAAGAATACAACTTATTGCACAAATTCTTGGGCTGTGAAGAGTAGTTAGTACCAGCAGGTTGGCTGATTTGCTGGCCATTAATTGATGGTCAATAGGTGTTTGAGGGGCAGCCTGTGTTAATAGAAAGAAAGCAGGAGACAGGTGCAGCATGTGGCTAAACAGTGAGCCAAACTCAGAGGCTTTGAAATCTAATTCCCCTTCTCCGTGGCTGTTTAGCCTCATAAAACCTTTGCCTCTTTACGATACACATACAGTTCTGCCTACCCGGCAGTGGGCTATAACATTCCCGAGGTGGGCTCAGAGATATTGAGTCTAGTTTCCCAAGTGCTGGTCCTTTGGGAAGCAGGAATTACTCTTCTAACCAGGTTTACTAGCCCTGTGCTTCTCCCTTCAGCAGCTTCGGCCTGGACTCAACTCTGTCTGCTCTTTTAACCGCTCTTCTTTCTTACTCCTGGTGTCTGTCACCAATAAAATGCAACCCTCTCATTTTGCAAATGAGGAGACTGAGGTCCAAAGAGAGACTTAGCCAAAGCCAAGTAGAGGGTGGTAGAGTTAGGACCAGCCCAGCCTCCTGGTCCACCCCAGTGCTCGGTCAGGACAGAACCACCAGGACTATAAAGCACTTGCACGGGTAGATCCCATTCCAAAGGCTAATTAGAGGAACTCAGGGTTATCAGACTCATTTTAGTAGCCCTCGGGCATGGGTCCAACCTTGGGCAAAATCATGATGTAAGGAAAGCTAGTCTTATAACCTCTCACCTCTTTAAGGTCAAGAAGAAAGACCTTAGATATGCTGAGATATGTGACTAAGATGCATTACTAACGCCTCAGTATATGCAAAACTTGAATCCATTTTTTAAAAGAGGACCCACCAGGAGACGAATCCAAAAACGAAAGTCTCTAACAATAGCACTTTTGGTCTGTGATGTCTGGATTTAGCTGACCTTCTCAGCTTCTTCAATAACAGTCATAATCATCATCATCAACCTACCATTTACTGAGCACCCAGTATGTTCCAGGTGCTATGAAGCATGCTTTTATATATCCTTTAATGCCCATGGGAAGCAGGTCTTATTTCCTCCATAAACAGGTAAGGAAACTCAAATTCAGAATGGGTAATATCTGCACAAGTTCACACAGTTCATCACAAGTACCTGAGCCAGGGTTAATCCATTTGCTCAAAAGACGGGGCCTTCATACCACATACATAAACCTCCTGGACTGAGACCTTATATGAAGAAATATCCAGAAACTGTGGTCATGGCAGGGATTGCACACAGATCCAGTGATGCACAAGGGAAAGAAGCACCTGCCTCCAAGGGCTGAGCATCTTGCAGCTCCCTTCTAACTGCCCCTGACCCTCATCCCACTCCACCCACGTTGGACCATTCATCTCCTTGTTAGTCATAGACCCTGGAGGCTGTGAGGAAAACAAGCAGTTTGAGCACAGCCTGGCCCAACCCTGGAATGGAGCCTAATGCCTGTGACATTCATCAACTGGTTAATTTCAGAAAGGCATCCATTTGCACCAGCTGCTTAAAAAGCTCTCGGCCCTCAGGAGACGCTCAGCCAATCACAAGGCAAAGGCAGGGATTTTTTTTCTGGTAACCATATTCAACCGGGTGTCTGCCTGCTGCTTGTTTGGTTGTATAATTTCAGCAAAGCTCAGGAGAGTGGAGAGTAGAGTTTAAATGAACGATCTTATTTTCTTTAAATTATTATTCTTATATGTATGGCTCACATTTGTCCTTAAGTACTTGTGCCCTATTAACCTATTATGATGGTGATGGTCGTGATGAAAATGACTGCTGTTGCTCTTTACATGGTGAGAGATGCTTGGCTCTTTCTGACAGGTTCTCTCCATGTGGCTGCATCTCGTATGCATTTGGAGGGAGGGGAGAGGGAAAGTCACCACAGGTCCAAGATCTGCAAGCCTCAAGTAAGAAATGCCTTTTAGAAATGATTGATAAACCAGAATGCAAACACATTCACATAGAAAAGAAGAGATCCCTCACCAATCCCCAGAATTAGTTGTCAGTTTCCCTCAAGAGACCAAACACTTTGTGACCACAGATTTAGAATAAAGGCATGGGATGTTCTCAAGGAACCATTTTACCTGCTTGGGATTGGGGTGGGTACTGTGGAGGGCCAGCTTCCCCTCTACAGCTAATACTTATCAAGGCCTCTACATGTGCCAGGCACTGGACAGAAATGATCTCAGTCTTTGCAAGAGCCCTAGGAGAAGGGTACCAGTTATCACCTCATTTTATTGGTGGTAAAGCAGAAGCTTAGAGATCTAGGTCAGTGCACTCATTCAAGCCAGGTGCGTCCAACTACAAAGGTGACCGCTCTCAACCACCCGCTCTGTCCCGTCTCTCTAGGCTTAGGGCTATCTAAAGAGCTGGCATTATCTGGACTTGGACCACCTTCTCCCCTCTATAGCACTGGAGACTTCTGATTGATTTTTGCTTACATGTTCCTTTTTGTGGTCTCTATGTAAGCCACCTATCTTGCTGCATTTGACATTTATATTTTTGTTTTAAACTGTGGTAATTAGAAAAAGAATTCAAAGTCAAGCCAGAAAAAATACATATATATTAAAAAGAAGTTGGGGAATGATAGTAGAAAGGTGGGGAGGGAAAAACACAAATATGCAGATACTACATTCTTTCATTTGACAACAAACCTGTGCTGAATACCTACTGGGTGCCAGCTACTGAGTGCATGGAGCTGACAATAAAAAGATGAACAGGACTAGGCTATGTCCTCGAGCTTCCCACAGTGTAGTAGGAGTGGGAACCAGTAATGATCCAATGTTCAGGGTATCTGGAGGCCAAGGAAAATACATGATCTGACCTTGCCAAAGTCTCTGGGTGGAAAAGAGGGCTAAGAAGCCTTCATAGTGCTTTTTAAATTATATATGATATCTTCTATTAATTCACTGATAGCATCATAAGATCAACTGAAGTTCATTTTTTAAGTCCATGTTCAGGACAAAAACATCTTAATATGACAAATATCTAGAAATACTGGCTTAATAAATAAATAATGAAATATGCTGAAGTGGAATTAAAAATAATAATAATAAACAAACATTTATTAATTCGGGTACTAACCTAAGCTCTTTACATGTATTAACTCATTTAGTTCTCACTAGAACTGTAAGAGGTAAGTAGCAATACTATTCCCATTTTACAGACTAAAAAATTGAGTCACAGAATAATACAGATGTCCCAGTAATACTTATTATCTATAATGTACCTGGTACTAAGGTTAAAGCAAGGAGAAGAGGGAGAAGAATAAGTTTTAATTAGAACAAGACTCAGCCACATACTAGCTCTGTAGACTTGGGTCTTCATGGGTAAAGTGAATGGGTTGGTAGATAATTTCTGAGAGCCTTTCAAAGTCACACCCTGAAAATCCTTCTTAACTTTGTTTCCTATGGAGTAAAGTAAGGAAAGGCAAGAGATGAGAAAAGGAGGAAAGTAGACTAAGGCCACCAGGAAGATGCCGCTGCAACTCCAACAGTTAATACCATAGAACCTGCACCCAGGAGGTAATCAAGAAATATTTGTTGAACAAATAAGTGTATACAGAAATAATTTGTAGAAGAAAGGTAAAATGCTCACTCAGAGATGGAAAAAGATTGAGCAGAAAAGAAAGTATTGAACAAAAGCAGGTTCACAAATGGCCAGTTGCAGTGCTGGGGAGGAAGTGTGATATACAGACATGGACAGAGAGCCTTCATGGTAGGGTTATCAGTAGCACCAGTTCCGACATTAGACTACTTCAAGTTCAAATCCAAGCTCTGCCACTCTGAAGTGTGACTTTGGGCAGCTCCCCCAACCTCTCTGTGCCTAGTTTTTCTTGTCTATA
Source organism: Physeter macrocephalus (assembly GCF_002837175.3). Taxonomy (NCBI): domain Eukaryota; kingdom Metazoa; phylum Chordata; class Mammalia; order Artiodactyla; family Physeteridae; genus Physeter; species Physeter macrocephalus. The sequence continues at coordinate 76,791,459 of NC_041217.1, read as the reverse complement.
ATTTGGGGATAATATTAGTACCTTCCTCATAAAGTTGCTGAAAGTTAAAATGAGATAATACACATGTAGCCCTGGCACATGGTCAAGTGCTCTATGAATTTAGCCATTGTTATTAATCCTAAATTGGTGTGAACAAGACAGACAGTAGCATTCCAGTTTTTTCATCATATCCAGCCTGATTATTCCTTGAGTTGTGATGTAAATAGCCAGTTAGTACCATCCCTGACAAACCCAAAAGGAACTGAGACTAGTTGTCAAGGAGAAGAGGTCACAGCATGAGTCATTACACATATATGTGCATAAGGAGGGTCCTTAAAACATGCCAACAAATGTACCATTCCATCTCGTCTGAGGACGGATTCAGAGGAAATGAGCTTGGTGCACATAGGAGGGAAGAATTTCCTGATAAGGGATGAGGTATCGAGTTCTAAGGGAGGAGGAGGGGTTCCTGTTTCCTACTTTTTGGAGGTTTAAATTGTAGAGAGATACGTCCCCTGCTCAAGTGGGGGCTTAACCAAGGCCCAGGGGTGACTAGAAGATGATTCATTCCAAGTCTCAGGCCTAAGAATCTAGCATCTGACCCATTCTCCTGGTTGCTTTGGTTCTGTTTTTTCACATTTGACCACTACTTGCTGAGCACCTACTGTTTGCCAAACCCCCCCTGAAGGTCTCACACTTCATTGCTATTCTAGGCCTCTCCTCCCTGCCAGGCCTTTCTAAAGCGCCACAATTGTGCACGTGTGCGTGCAGGTCCCATTCAACCTCAATTCTTGGGCATTCTCCAGGAGCCTATTTCTGACACACACGCTCAAGTCAGCCATGACGACGATGTGCCTCCCTGGAGTGTGCGTCTGAGGATGGGCTCGCGGAGGCGGCGTGGCGCTGGTTCAGACGCTGAGAGCCTTCTCGGCTCTGGCTCTCCGCAGGCGCACCTAGCAACCAGGGCCTTAGAAATCATTAGCGCGATGCACTGACTTCTCTTGATTTCTAGGGTGCTGAGTAATGGGGGTAAATTAAAGAGAAGGACCATATAAATAGACCACTTTAACAAGTGATCATATTCACACATAGGGACCACAGTGGCAGATCGGAACAGGGAAACACAGCGCGCTAATGAGAACGGAAGGCTGTTTTAGTTTCTGCGCTCGGCTCTCCTGTGTTTTGAAACTCAGTTGCAGGAATGTCCTGGGGGAGAAAAATTCCACCAGGACAGACTATTATCAAGCTGTCGTGGAGGAGATGGGAAAAGCTTGCCAAAGAGAAACTGATTCGCAGACTGCTCTCGAAAGGAGCCGATGCTGGGTCTGATCAGAGCTCATTCTCTTAATGCTGCCTGATTTTTTGAGAAATAAATGCCCAGTGTTACACTGCATCCTTGCAAACTCCCCAGCCAGCCAGCTCCAGTCACGGGCTAGTGGTAGGGCCGGGTTAGAGAGTGTAATCTGACCCCACCACCTGCTGGCTGGCTGGACGGCTGGCTGGAGGGGAGTAGGGAAGGAAGGCGGGCTTCAAGAATCTTTGTTGAGGGCTTTGCTTCCTCCTCCTCCTTTCCCCATCCTCCCACAGAATTGCTTATTCCTCTGGCAAAACTCTGATTCTCAGAGCCAAGGTTCTCCATGCATAAAGGAGGGATGGTAACATTTGTTATTCACTTTTCCAGGGTCTTAGGAGGCTTCCTTTTCTAATATTTATAAAGCATCTCGAACTTCTTCAGCAAAAGGTGACCATCTTTAACCACCTTGAACTGTCATTGGCAACTGATATTTATGGAGCATTGACTTTGGATCAGACTGCGTGTTGGATATTATGTATGTATTATCTCATTCAGGCCTCACAACAGGTTGGTGAAGAAGGTATTGCCCTGGCTTTCTGGCAAGAAAAGGAAGCCCAGAAAATTAAATAAACTTGTCTAAATGTATACAGATAAAGAGTTAGGTTTGAGTCTGACTTCGAAGTTTTCCCAGTATGTGGCTCAGCCTTTCCCATATGCTGTGGATTGTGTCTCCCTGGATTTTCTATTCATTTATCCAATGAGTACCGACTATGTGCTGGGTATTCTTCTTCATTCCTTTTTTTGTTTTTTTTGTTTTTTTTTGATATATTCTTCTCTATATCTCTGTGTCTGTTTTTCTGTGTCTTTCTGTATCTTAGTTTCCCTCTGCTATCCCTCCACCCCCCACCCACCAAGCCAGGTAGAGAACAGCACTCTCACCTACAACCTAATTATGGACCAGTAGTTCTGGGCCCTACCCCACAAAGACTCATTTCCCTGCACTCCTCTCCGCAGCCCCATTCTTATCACACAATTCCCAGAAACCTCAGTACCCGTCCCCTGCCGACAGGGGGCCAGTTCATCTAGGTGAAAGGCAATTTGGAATTCTGCCTTCACTGGGTGAGCCTTCCTTGGAAAGGTCTGAAGATGTCTGTTCATTCATGGAATGCTACAGTTCATTTGACAATAAATCACATATTGCTTGGGGACGGTTCTTCTGTTGTTGCCTTTAACAACTGGTTTAGCCCTTACATCTTTCACATGTTTATGTCTTGTTCCTGGAAGCGGGAGTCATGTCTTAGGTCTTTTTCATCAACAGTCCTCACATGTTTAACACATGATAGGCATTCAGTAAATATTTGTTGATTTCATAACCCCTTCCTGGGAATGGGTCAGCCTAATTACCCCTCTTGACACATTCTGTCCCTTGCTGGATACTCCCATCACCCCCTCTCCCATCCTTTCTTATTTTTTCATTCCTTCCCTTCCTCAGTTAACTCAGCACAAGTCATGGAGTCATGTTTACTTACTAAATCACCTTCTTTGAGTAATACAGGTGGAAAGCAAACCAAATTTGGAGTCTCATGATCTAAGCTTTGGTCACTATATGACAATGGAGTTTGCTGGCTGCATGATCTCGGCTAAGCCACCAGACCCTTCTGAGCAACCGTTTTTCCCCCAGTCATTGTCTCCAAGTCTTTCCCTTCTCATACCATGCCACTGAAACATATTGCAAAGGTCATCAATGCGGCCATGGCTCACGGGCCCAGCCGCTCCGCGGGATGTGGGATCCTCCCAGACCGGGGCGCGAACCCGGTTCCCCTGCATCGGCAGGCGGACGCGCAACCACTGCGCCACCAGGGAAGCCCCAGCCTTTTAGTTTTGACCTCTCATCACATTTGTCCCTATTGACCAGTTTTTCCTAAACACTCTTCCCTCAGCTTTTATGATATCACCTTCATTTGATACTCTTCTGACTTCTGTAGCTGCTGCTTCCTCTCATTGTTATCATTCTTATTTTTCTTATTAAAATAATTAAAATAATTGCTAGCATTAATTGATGCTTCCTGTGTGCCAAGATTATGCTAAACTTCCTAGATGCTGTTCCATAAGGGTGGTACTATTATTACCCGATTAAAAAGGAAGAGATCAAGGCTCAGAGAGGTAACATAACTTGCCCAGAGACATATGGCCAGAGTTGTCTGATTCCAAAGCATATTCTCTCAACAAAGACAATATGCTTCTCACTCTCCTTTATAGGCTCTCTTCCTCTACCCATCTCTTCACTTTTAGAGTTCCATGGAGCTCTATCCTGGGCCTGTTTCTCCTCTTTCTGTCAACTCTCCCTGGATAATCTCACCCACTTCTTTGTCTTTAATAACCATCTATGAAGAAATACTACTATACTGCTATCTTCAGCCCATGGTACTCTCCTGAGCTCCAGACCTTTTTCTCCAACTGCCCAAGGCACAGTGACATATGATGTCTCAAACATGATGTGTTATCTTTCCCTCAAGACCTGGTCTTCCTCCCAGACTTCCTATCTCAGTAAAATCACACAACTATCCACCAATTGTCCAAACCAGAAAACTCAGTGTCATCTTTTTCACTTCTCATTTATCCTCCTCAACACGGCTTCCAAGACCCTTCAAGACTTGGTTCCTGCCTCTCTTTCCAGCTCTGTTTCTTCCATCCCCTGACATTCTTCACCTTGCTGTGATCACACCTTTGCAGTTCCTAGAATGAACCAGCTCACTTGCTTTCTCTGTCTTTCCTGTCTCTGGGTTTGTTTGTCTGTTTTCAATTGTACTTCTAACTGCAATATTTTCCATCCCTTGCCCCTCATCTAGCTCAACCTTGCTTACCTACCATTCAGTTCTCATCTTAAATGTCACTTCTTTTGAGAATATTTCCCCAGACCAGATTAAATCTTCCTGCTGGCACTTTTATTTTCCCCAAACATAATCTATCACACTTCACTGCAATTACTTTTCAACTGTAGATGTAGCCTTGTCTGTTGTAGTATCTTGAATATCTAGCACAGCGCCTGTGTATAAAAGACTCTCCAAGTATATTGAATGAATGAATGAACCGCAAAATAGAGTTAATTATAACTACTTCTCAGTTATATTGGGTAATTGTGGAAATTGCATGAGACAGTATTTGTGATTATACTTTGTAAGCTGTGAAATTGTAGAACAAACCCCCACAAGAATAAAAAATTATGCATGGTTGATCTCCCCTACTTTTCCAGATTCCTCATCCTCTTTCTGGACCCACCATCTCCTCAACAGTTGAGAGGTCATGATGTATCAGAGACCCATCAGCTGAGACTTGTCCTGTGCTTTATCACTTAGGGGTTCCTTTCTGATCCAGGAGCTGCTCAGGTTGTCTTCCATATCCTCTCTGTCAGTTTCATCCCCAGCTTGGCTCATTTAGCAGCTGTGCCAAAGCCTTACACTCACCCCTGCATACCTACAGCTCCATCCTGGTCTAATCCAATTCAGCTCTTTAGGCTGATTCTCCCCACCCTTGGGAGTCTTAGTGATTGCCTTTGCACTAAGGATAAGTATCTCTGTTCCTAACCACTCTAACAATTCCTCTTGCTTTCACTCACTCCAGAAACTGTTGGAAAGGGATATTATAACCCGAGGTCATCCTGGCCATTGGAGAAGCTGATGTGGAGAGGAATAGAATGCTGAAAGAGTTTTAAAGCAAACTCTCAATCCATGGATTACAGGGGAGAGAGATTGGAAATGATATGAGAAAAGGGAGAAAGAGAAACAAGGAGTATATGTGAGGGTAGAAGAGTTGTTGGGTGAACAGCATAGTAAATCCATCCTCCCTGGTCATACACTGTTCACTTGACAACAGCGCATCTCACCAAAGCAGGATAATGTCTCTGGCTAGCTCCAAACAGAGGTGGGTGTCCCATTCTCATCTAGTGCTACCCAACACAGGGTGTACATTTGATCTCTTATGATTTAATCTGGAAGCAAAGTTGCTATTCAGAACCATTCCTGAGCTTAGAGGCCAAAAATCAGAGATAATGTCAAGTGATTTTTTTTTAAATTCACCACCAGGTGTATGTTGTGGGAAAGTCAATCACTGTATCAGTTGGCAGTTTCAAATTATAAAAACAATCACAATAGCCAAAACCCTATTGTTTCATTCACATAAGAAGAGGGTATAGAAGTAAGTGCCTTCTTCTCCACGTCAACACCCCCTCCTTAGATTAACACCCTTTGTGACATCTTGAAAACTACCCTGGATATTGATTAACCTGACTTTACCTGTAGAAGTGTGAGGAGAAAGCAGTTAACATGATCTCCCTGGACCATCCATATCAGGAATGGACAAGCTTTTGCTACCACAGATGATTGTTTATCTGGCAGTCTAAACCCTGGAAGCATCCAAACAGTGTACATATGCTAAATGTCTTTTTTTAAAATGTTATATTCATTTGAAATTAACATATCTAAACTCCACACACAATACCAGTTGGATGCTCCAGGTGAACACTCCTCTCCTATATTCACATGAATGCAGGCACCTTCCCTCAGTCCCTTTATGTGTCTCTTCCCCCACTCCCCTCTGGCTTCCCTGCGCAGAGCCTCTGTCCACCCCCGAACCCCATCCTGGGCCCAGAAGCAGCAGTGCTTGTATAACACTCAGAGTGCTAAGCTTACCTGCACCTTTTTCTGTTTTTACCCTGTAATTTGGGGAAGTGACAGAACTGTCATAATGTGTATGTTTAAGTCTCTGAGTTTCAAATTCAACAGAGAAGAAAAGGAGGGGGCTCGTGAAGATGAGAAGGGGAGCAGATGCATTTTACAATTTTTCAAGATATTCGTCCCAGAGCCTAATTTTTTCACCCCCGCCCCCCAAAACCCCTGCATAACAACTAGATAGAATGATAAGCAGTGACAACTTGGAAGGCAGCCAGTCTAACGGTATTAGAGAGATAATATAATTTTAGAACTGAAGCGGGCCTCAGACCTGATTTAGTCCGATGCTCTCGTGTTAAGATAAGGACAGTGAGACCCAGGGAGGTGTTGTGACTTGCTCAAGGTCACATAGGGAGTTTGGTCTATTACCAGCCCTCTGGACAGCCAAGGCCACACTATCCACACTCAGGCGGGACTTGAGTAGCAACAGCAGCGTCTGTGCAGAGGGCTGGAAGGAGGCAATGGTAAAAGAAGTGAGGGTGCAGGGTGCTGGAAGAAAAGAAGCCAGGAAAGGTTGCAGGGGAAGATGCTAGAGCAGCACAATTTCAAACCGAATGGTCAAGCTTGAGACATCTGGGCATGAGAGGTACCAGATGGGCTTGGAATGGGCAGCAATCAGGCACTGGGTAATTCACTGGGAGTCAAGGCAACCGGAAGAAGCTGAGTCAAAGAGGCTGATTTGCAAACAGCATAGGGCTCTGCATACAGAAGCTGCAGCTGCAACTCAAGGACAGCATTTAGATTTATGGAGTGTGGATAGGACTTTTGGTCAGCATCAGTCACCTCAGCCAGGCCTGTGAATCACAGCCAAATCTAGATGAGTTGTATAATTGACCATGATAATGGGAGGATGAATGGTGGCTGTGATTGCCTGTACTGCAATCAACCCTTAAGATGGCTAGAAATTTTGATCTGGCAGCCCTTGGCCCAGATAACGATGTCCCAGAGACACAATGATCACCGTGAATGGAAGCAGCTTCAAAGACAAAGGCCACGATGCACAGCCCTGTGATGGAGGAGCCCACTTTGTCATGGGTCAGAGACCAGGTTAACACAGACCTTAGTTGGGGAGGGGTAGGCAGAATGAGGAGAGCAAAGACCTGGAGAATGAAGAGAACTGAATTGACTGTTTTCATCTCACGGATGCAGAAGCTATCAGTAGGGCAGTAGCAAAACATTGGTGCTACAGATACTAAAACGGCAAACCTCTAAACAATTTTGCTGCCAGTATATTCAGAAGATTTTGTCACAGGTCTTGAGAAAGTCACTTAACTTTGCTATGTGTCAGGCTAAATCAACACAATGCAAAAACATCTGGATGAAAATGGAATGCCTCTGTCAGTTGTCTGGGTGTTTTGTCTACCTGACGTCAAACAGCTGGATTCTTGTAGACATTTGGATGACGCGCTGAATTTTTCATTTTTCATTCAGATCACAAAATCATAGACTCTCCAGCTTGGCAGGAACTTAAAGGTCATCTAATCCCTGATATTTGGCACAGCCTCAAATGACCTGTTTTGTATTATTGTGCACATCAAACACTAAGATATGGGGACGTGTTATGTCTAATTATACGTATTGTATTTTATTTAAACACATGTTTATTTTAACATTTTGTTCTCCTTGGCTGTTTAATTGAATTGCAAATGAATCATTTACAGAGTAAAGTAGATTATTATATGTATGAAAATACAATGAAATTCTGTAATTAGCCCAGACTTGATTTAAAAAAAAAAAAAGCTGCAGGTGTGCGTAAATGTGCGTGAACCTTGGTGCCACGCTCAGCACAGAGCCAGGAGGCTGCCTGAGTTACCTTCACTCCTAGAGCTCCCTGCTTAGTTTCAGAAGGAGAGTGGTTTGCAGAGAAGTTTGCTTCACCTCTGCTTCACTTCCTTACTTATTCCTGCCACTTAACGAGCTCAAACCAGGTGCCTGTTCCCAGACTGAGACTGAAAGCAAAGTAAGGGCAAAGGACTGTGAAATTCATTAACTCCAGAGATCTGTTTCAGCATCTGAATCTTTCTCATCCAGATGGCCAAGGCTTCATCCCACCCCACCCCCCTCCGTATTCAGAACATTCCTTTGAAAACATTCACCCAAATACAGCTTCACAGAAGAGCTAAGGAAGCTTTCCCTCTCATAGATTCAGCTTATGGTCTAAAGTATGTGTTTAATTTCCCTGACAGTCTGCATGGAGCTTTTCATTTTTTACAAGTGGCTCTTGGAGCCATTGTCTCATTTATACAGCTAGGCTCCATAGAAATGGGTACAGCCAAATTAAGACACAGGAGCAAATGGGAAACATTTTCCACAACTAAATAATGTGTTCATTGACTTAAAATGATAGTCTGGGGAGAAAAACGAAGTTAGAAGGTCCAGGAAAAGGAAGAAAGGGTGAAATGAGATGGTGAGTCAATGAGGCAGGGAGATCTAGGAAGACTGTTTTGGATGGCAGGAGATGTAGATAAGGAGGTTCTTATATTTGCAGTGATGAAAGCTTATAATGGGCTGGAGGGGAGGTGACAGCAAATCATTCAGTCAGCCCGCCAGCAGCCTTTGCTGGGTACCCACTGTGCACAGAGCATTCTTGGTACTAATAAGTGCAGGGAGTTAGCCAGACTGTAAAAGACCTTCTAAGATGAGCTTGAAAACTGGTTGAAGAGACCACTGCAGAAAAACAACAGCTCTGTGAATGTGAGAGCAGAATCATATTGAATAGTGAAGATAGCTGTAACCTAAGCAGGCAGCAATACAACCACATGCACAAAAAATGACTCAAGCAATCTAGATAGTATAGGTTTAATATATATATATATGTCAGAGTTAACGTATATTGAGTGTTTGCTATGTGGCAGATATAGTATTTATATGCTTTAAGCACTTTATACACGTTACATCTTATATATGAGAAATACCAACAAGCCAAAGAAATCTAAACATCAAGGAATATGCCTGTTCATTTGGTATGAAATGAAGTAAATGCAAGGATATGGATTTGAGGTCTAAGAACTTCAGCATTCAAGAATTTGACATAACCAGTTGTGACTATTCATGAGCAGCCCTTAAAGTGGAGGACATGGATTAATTTGTAATTTACTCAGATACCAGAATGACTTATGCTGGGCAATGATTCTCAGCTTTTGAGAGAAAATTGTTCACTGCCCGCTGTCTACATCTCAGTACAACTTGGTTGTTCTATATGTTTCATTGAGTTTGTCATCATTCTTTTGAAATGATGCTTTACTGCATTTTATGGGGGATAGTATAAACTATTGTTTTAACTGAGAGCTTGAAGACTTGCAAAGATCTTAAGAAGTATACTTCACAAAGGCAAAGTGTTTCCTGATTTTAGAGAGATGTGGAAATACCCCACAAGTATAGGTAAATTCTCCAAAGTCTTTTTATTATCTAGTTCTAGGGTAGGATAGTGGTGGAGTCAGAAGGGCCTGTATGTGCAGTTATTTTAGAGCTGCTGCTGTGACAGCTTTACCCTTCTTAAGTCTCTGGGGGGAGTAACATCTCAGTATTATTCAGAGTTTGGAATGGAGAATTATAAAATGTATTTTGGATGGGTCAATTTTTTCTTCAAAGGACAAATGGCTTCATCCTTCCATTCCCGAAGTGCTGAAGGAAGAGGCCCTGGCTGTGCCTTGAATGAGGATGGCCGTGTTCTCTACCACGAGAGCCTTCTCTCTGCCCTCTGATCGAATGCATAGTTGACTCCTGATATAAAGTCAGGCAATCTGAATTTTGTCAAGTAACCCCAGTAGTACAAGAAGTTCTGCAGCAATAGGAGTGATGACTAAATAGGGCAGTAAAGTTCTTTCAGGAATTTGAACTGGGAAACTCCCCCCAAAATCAATCAGTACCATGAGAAGCATCAGATGAACACAGAATGAACACAGAAGAGCAGCTGGAGAGAACAGCCTGGTCATGCTTGTGGTGAACAGTACAGAGATGAAGGACCACCTCTGGGGTTAGTCCTCCCAGTACCCATATGGTATTTCACTCACTGTTGCCAGATGCTCCTATGATGTGTCTCTCATTGCCACAGGTATGCCTCAATAGTCTCCCACTGACTGAGGTATGCTAAGGGAGTGCTGGTTCCTGGAAAACAAAAAATCCCAAGACTGTCAGAGCTGGTTAGGAATCACCTAGTCAGTGCTACTCAAAGTGTGGTCCAATGACCAGTGGAATCCACCACCATTCCAGTGTGTGGGAACTAGGAATAGAAACTGAGTAAGCATTTGAAAACTTTAATAGCAATTTGACCTTGCCCCAACATCCAATTTTATGTCTGTTGAATCTAATAATAAAAATTTGAGCTTGCATTTTGTAAATCTGTGGGGATTTTTTCCAGTTCATTTTTCTAGTAATTTATGTCTATTGTGTTTTACGAAATTATCAGTACAATTGACCTTTGAGTAACAGGAGTTTGAACTGCGTGGATCCACTTATACGCTGATTGTTTTCAGTAAATACGACGACAGTACTACACGATTTGGTTGGTTGAATCCTCAGATGTAGAACCACAGGTAGGGTGGGCCAGCTATACAGTTATACCTGGATTTCAACTGCGCTGAGTTGGCACCTTTAACCTGGACATTGTTCAAGGGTCAACTGTATATGAAGGACTGGAAATTGTAAAAAGAAAAAAAATTCAAAATGGGTTCTTCACAACAGATAGTTTTAGGAGCACTGATCTAGTCCCCTGTTTTCAAACTGTGAATCTTTGATTCATGAGTGGGTAGCAACCCATTGATGAGTCATGAAATTAATTTGTGTAGGTACCAGCATTAACATGAGAATGGAAAATATCAGGATGCATTGCATGTAGTAAGGCTAAGTACTTAAACATTTTGTGAAACTTTTATTTATATGTAAACACACGTGCACGTGTATATATATATATGTATACATATATATATGCAACAGGGAAAGGAACCTGGGATCCCCATGTTTGTTTGTGAAATGTGTCTCTGCTTTCCTCATAGGTGTAGGAAAAAATTTTCGCATCACTGGAAAACTATGTGTTGTCTATAGCACACCATTTTGTGTTATCTGATTTTGCTTCAATGGGAGCTGTACGTTATACAACTCTGTACATTATAGATAACTGATAGCATTGCAAATATAATTCTTGTCTATAGACATGCAAATTTCCATCGCTTCTGGTAGAGGTTCAAATGACTCCCATGCCCCCTGAGGAAGAAGCTAGTTTTGCTTCTTTTTACACATTCGTGTCAATATGCCTGATCTAGAAATGGGTCTGTTCCCTTTCAGATTCTTTTTTGAACCAGTTGTAACATCTACCTAGTTCCCTCACTGATTGAATTAAATAAAATCTCTAATGAGTGTTCATTCTAAATCTGTTAAGAGTCATGATTCTACCTTTCCTTGAGAATGATGTTTTAAACAGAGGTTATAGTAGACCTTTCATACCACCATCAGGCTGTGGTATTTGTTCAAATTTAGGTCATTTCTAATGAAATGGGATTCCTTGACATGAAGGAATGTCTGGGTCCTAAGCAAGACCGAGGGCCTTCCACCTGGGTTAAGTTTCTGCTGCTGCCCTGATAGGAATCAAAAGGGGTTTCGGCTGTGAAATGTCTTTCACTGTGAACGACCACGTGCCATCAATGATTTTGATTGGTACTCCACAAAAATATTCCTCCCATGCGTTATTCCTGTGATTTAAAGTACACACCTCTTTTACTACAGTTCAGAAAAATCTGAAGGTACAGTTTGATGTGGACTGGGCATATTAGAAGTACAAGGTTTCAGATATAGCAAGAAAGAACACTAGCTTGAGAATCAAAAATCTAGATTCTAAGCCCGGCTTGACCCCTAGTTAGCTGTATGATCTTAAGCAAATCATCTCTCTGGCCTCGGATTCCTTATCTGTACATTGACCTAAGTCAATAGCTTTTTGCTTTGTTTGTTTGTTTGATACAACAGCTTTTTCCAAAGAAACCTTGCACACAATGTCCCAATTTCCAAAACAATGACAGTCTGTTCAATAGGGGGCGTCTGCTTGGTTTCAGCTCCCCACACTGTGGTGGCCTCTATTAACAAGGGCCCCTCAGAACCCTGAGAGGCACGGAACTCAAGAGCACTAAAACTCTTTCTGATGCTGTGACGATGTTACAGTCAATTATTTCATTTCTGAGTTAAGTGTATTAAAAAATATTTTCCAAGCTGTTCCACCCTTTCCTTCCTTGCCCCACCTCCAACCCCTTGACTGTCTCCAGTCTTAGTTGGGACCTTTGGAGTAATCTCCCATCCTCAGTTCCTTCATCCCCTGGGATCCACCCCATAGCTTCAATTCAAAAATATTTCCACTGTATTGTAATAACGTTTAATTATCTGCTTCCCCCACCAGACTGTGAGTTCCCTGAGCTGCAAGTCATGTCTCCTCACCTTTGTTCTTGGGTCCAGCACAGTGCCTGACCCTCTCTTCTGTCCTCAGTACACACTCCACCCACCACTGCATCTCCTGTTCAGAGCTCTCTCCTGAACTAGACAACTACTTGCCAGACATTTCCACTTTGGGTATCTCATAGACTCTTCAAAATCACCACGCCCAGAACTAGCCATAGCTTCCATTCAGAATCCTCACCTGCTCCTGAAAAGTCTCACCTCTATGAGGGGTGCTGTAGTCTGCTGCCCAAACCAGAAATCCTCAACACCTTTCTTTACTTGATTTCCACATCCAAACAGTCACAAGTCCCTTCAATTCCTCCTCCTCCCACAGTTTACGGTACGCGGGCCTCTCACTGCTGTGGCCTCTCCCGTTGCGGAGCACAGGCCCCGGACGCGGAGGCTCAGCGGCCATGGCTCACGGGCCCAGCCGCTCCGCGGAATGTGGGATCTTCCCGGACCGGAGCACGAACCCGCGTCCTCTGCATCGGCAGGCGGGCTCTCAACCACTGCGCCACCAGGGAAGCCCCTCCCACAATTTTTAACTCCATCTACTTCTCTCCATTCCCACTGCTTCTGCCCTAGGTCAGACCACATGGATAATAAGAGATAGTTTTGATGGTGTTTTCATGGTGCAAAGCGTTATAAAAAAATAAAAATAAAATCCTCTTCATACATTAGATTCCTCAATGTTCATGCCTATTCTGAAAGTTTAGTACTGTTAATAGTCCCATTTTACAGTTAAGGAGATTGAAGCTCAGGGAGAATAAATAACTTGCCCAAGCTGGGAAGTTTTGGCACTGGAATTTAAACCCCTACCTCTCTAATGCTAATGCTCTAGCCCTTAACCATTACGTTAAAACTGCAATATTGACTGGTGTTGTGTCCCTACCATTAGCCTGGCCCTTTTAAGTTCTTTCTCCATTCTACAGCCCAGGAATTTTTTTTTTTTTAATGGAAGTCTTATCATGGTGTATCCTCTGCTTAAAATACCTCATTGTTTTTCCTTTGCCTGGGTACAGTACAGACTTGTTAGTAGCTCACTAGGCCCTTCATAATCTGGACCCCCTTAACCTCTTGGGTCTCTTTTCTTGCCTCAGCTTCAGTCATGCTGAATCCTTTGCAATCGTGAGGCTGAACCTTGCAGTGTCTCCCATTTGTACCTCCATGCCTCCTTTCTCTTTTCCCTGGCAAATTCTTTTTCCCACCTCTTTACCCAGCCAGCTCGGAGTCGGACTCCAGTTCTCAGCTTAGAAATTTTCAACTCTAAGAAGCCCTCTGCGGGCACCCGTATTCCCAGAGCTCTGTGTATTTTCTGACAATATCACTGTTACTCTACACTGGAAGTACCTTTGTCGGCATCCTCTAGCGAAACAAGCTCCCGGAGGGTGGAGACTGCTGCCGATCTATTCAGTGTTGCTCTTTGCCTTCAGTTGGGTTCCTTAGAAGCACAGCCTGAGATGAAGATTCTTATGCAAGTGATTTATTGAGGGAGTACTTTCAGGTGAGACCGTGGAATGAGGGAAACAGAATAGGGCAAGGGGAGATCAGCTGTGGGCTCAGCTGAAGTCTAGCTTAAGTCTAATGGGGGGAGGGGGGAGGGGGCTCTGGGTCTTGAATAACAACACAGTTGTCCCACCTTGAGGCAAGGGGGTGAGTTTTCACTACTCTCCCCCAAACATCAGTTATCTCATCATCTGCAGGCTGCCCCTGAGTATGTGTAGGTGGGGGTGGGAATGAGGGGGCATAACCTCCCAGGTATCACTGCGGGGAGTGCTTTCCACCTACAGTCTCCAGTAAAGGGTGCAGCTGTGGGTCCTCAGTGGCTGGCAGATGGGTACACCCTCCAGGTAACGAGGATCTACTACCCACCCCAGCAGCTAGAACATATCCTGTCCCATCACACTCAATAAATGTCAAAGGAGTAAATAATGGGACTTTTTCATTCATCTCTCAATTTTTTCATTTATTCCTGGCTTCATGATTTTTCTAATGAATTAAATCTCCTAATCTTCCCAGTCTTGATTTTTTTAAAGGTCTCCATTTTTTTTTGTCAAACTTCTCTGAACTCTAATTACTTTACAAGGTTCCCAAATTTGGATAACTCTAGTTTCTCACTTAATGAGTTTTGTTACATGTTAGTCAAACATGTTCATGACTGCATAGTTCTACAACTTAATTAGTTGTAAAAGGTCTGACTGGGGACCAGTCAGAATGTACATATCTTCTCAAATCAAGTAGGATTTGTGGGGAGAAGTTTTCAGTCATACCAGCCAATTTGATTTTTAAACCATTTGTCTAGAACAGTTTGCTCCAAAATATCTACATATATCCTATTTGGGGGTCTACCCAAATATATCTGTCAATTCTGCATAAGTTGTACACACATTATCGAGGTTTGGAGCCCCTCACCTAGTGGTTAGCTGCTGCCCATTCAGATGGCCTAACATGGGCAGCCCCCTCCCTGGCTAGGAAGCTAGAGAGACCCCCATGGAGGGGAGAAGAATTATTCCCACAAGACGGTTTGCTTCTGCTCAGGTGGGCCGGGGCCCTAACTTTGTTCCTCAAGGACATTTTTCTCTCTGGGAGAAATTTAGCCCCATCGGGCTCAGCCAAAAATGTAAGAGCCTTAAAGGTAGAGACTTTCCATAAGACTTTACATAGAGACTTTACATCTTTACAGAAAAACTGATAATACTTCAGACTCAACTGTTTAAAAGTACTTTCACATATCTCACAAAAATCCCAGTGAACAAAAAATTATTGTCCCCATTTTACCCATGAGAAAACTAAGACATTTGGAGATCAAATGACTCACCTAAGGGCACGTAGATATTAAGTGGCAGAGCCACCATTCAAACCCAGGAATTCTGATACCAAATATATAGTCTTTTCAGAGCACCTTCCTGTATAACACAAGGCCTGGCATGCCATACGGCCTCATTAGCTGTTTGTTGAGTTGAATTACCTGTGACTTCTATTATTCATGTCCAGGGCTCCCCTTCTTTAGTATAGATAACAAGGAGTGCATGATGGGCTAGCCTGTGTCAACTAAAGCATTGTGCCAATGAGGTCAAGGTCATTGGTTCAATTCTCAAAAGACCAGTTACCTTTGTCTCAAGACAGTAGCAATCTTAGTTCCAGTGATACAGGCCACTCCCCTAATCTGCTATTTTGCCCACTAGTGCCTTGGTCAACAGCAAGGAATGGGCAAAAGAATTTGAGTAGAGCAGAGCAAATCCTTCACTAATTCTAATTCTAGGAAGCATGGGGAAGAAAATCTTGTTATTTTTATTTTTTTCCCAGGAGAAGGGACAGAGAATCCATGGAGTTACCTATAGAAGGCTCTGGGTCAATTCTCAGTGACTTGAGTAGATCTAGCCCCAAAAGTCTTTATGAAGGAGGGAGGGAGGGAGGGAGGGAGCCATGCTGAAGTGATAGCAAGGGCACAGGAAGAAATGACCAGCTGGGCCATTCAGTCCAGCACATGTCATGTCTTCAAAGAGCAGGTCACAGTGTACATTTTCTGCTAGACATAACTTAAAGACTTGGAGGAGTAGGAAAGTGTCCTGGTTCCAGTGGCAAAGTTTATAATCTAGAGCCCTAAACAAAACCTTCACCCACATTCACCTCCTCCATCCCTACAGCTTAGTCTATGATGCCAACGAAAAGCAAACGCTTTCAAACAGATGCTTGAAAACTGCAGGGCTCTTATTGCTCATAATGTTTATACCATTCAGTTCAATGAACACTGATGGACAGGCCTGTTTTACATCTATTACTCTAAAGGCCCTAGCAGTGGGGTGAATTAAGTCTCTGCCTTCAAGTTATAATCCAAGGAGTGAAAGCTTTATAGTATATAACATAAATCAAGCAAAAAAAAAAAAAAAAAAAGCTAATTAAGTGACTGTGCTCCGGGAGATTAAGGAGAAAAGTTGGCTATGATGAGATTCCTTTGGAAAATCTTCATGGGAGAGGACTGAACTGAATTTTGAAGGATTTGGGGGATCTGAATCTGAAGGCAGAGGGAGTGGAAAGAGAATTCCTCCTCTGAATTCAGTGCCCCACCTCCATTTCTGGACCCACCTTACTATTTCAGCCATCGCTGCAGCAACCAGCTGCAAGCCAGAGAAATCTGGCAGCATTGTAGCTTCAGGTGCCCTGAGCAGCACTGACTTTCTCTTCCTGGCTTCTCTGCTCTTGCTACCCGCAGGAACCTGCTCAGCCATCCTGATACACGGGCAAACCTGGAAGTGTGTGGATGTTAACACCAAAAGAACAACACTTGATCAACAGGGAGCAGAAGTTTTTGGACTAATACTTCCTTCTTCCGCCCTGCAGGTTGCCCATGCTGAGAGGCATTGTACAAGGGCTCTTCAGAGGGTCCTGTGTAGGACTGAGCTCTGGTTGTCCACAGTGATGATCAGATAACAAAAGTCGTCATGGATTGGCTTCTCTTTCTTCCCTGTTTCGATCTTTACAGACCTCCCTATCCCCCACCCCCCAATCCTATTCCTTAGCATCACTTCCCCTAATTAATCACCAGTACACAAGCCCTGGCCTTGGAGGGAATCTGGACTAAGACTAAGAGTGAACTTGGTGCTTTTTCTGTATATCCCTGAAAAGTAGCTGTTTCAGAGACAGGAGTAAGTCACACAATATGACACAGGGAGGGGTTGTGGATTCTCTCTACCACACCTATCAGGCCTCTGACCAACTCCCTCTTTTGGGTTAGTCCTACAGGGACTTGACTTAGAGTCACCAGGGATCTTCAGAGAGCTCCCTGAGACCTGAGTAATGGGGAATACCACATCTGTGGCATACAGGACACTTCACTGAGGGCAAAGCAGCCAAGCCCTGTTCCCTCCCCTCTCCCCGGATGTCTGTGAAAGCTGAAAGGGGTTCTTCTTGTATTCCCAGGCCCAGGATTGCAGGGAGGAGTAAAGCTGAACCTCAGCCTGCCTGCAATACATTTTGTGGGACTCCTGTACATCCCTCCTTCCCTCTCCAAGTCTCCATATCTCAGCACTCAGGAAGGAAGGCTGAGATCACTCCAGGACCCTCAGCCCATCCTCAGATCAGCACTTGCTCAGGCTACAGACAGCCAGGCCCCCCAGACCACTCAGCCCTATAGCATCCTCACCAGAAAGTGTGCTCAGAAGGGCCATCAGACTGGCTTCCTCTGCTCTTGGCAATAGGCCTGATTCTTCCTGAATGCAGACCATGTTGAGTTTTGTGCCTCACAAGTGAAGCATGATAATAGGAACTTGGAGCGGATGTCACAGGGATATGAGTTTGAGAAACAGATCTAGGCTGAACGCCTAGAGGAGCAGGAGTGATTCAACTTAGTGAAAAGGAAAGATGCGCAGGGACACCAACTGTCCCAGTGACTCAGGCAGACTGACTTAGACCAGAGGAATGGGACAGCGTCTGAGAGATTGAGGTCGGATGGAACTTCTCCCTTGTAAGGACCATGAAGGTCTTGAATTTGGTGGGGAGGTGGGGGTGGGAAGATTGTCAGGAAGACTGAAGAGAGGAAGGTTACTAAATAGTGTTTCTGGTCAAATTAAAAAGAGAAAAGATAGTTTAAAGGTGAGAAAAGCAATGCCCAGAGTCAGCAGTAGCACTGGGCTTCCTCTCCTCAGCAATATCTCTGGCCCTGAGTGCCTCCATCAGAGGTAAATTCTACCTTTGTGCACTTGAAAGTGCAGGAAAGTGATAAGGAGAAGGAGGAAGGAGAGAAGACAGTGGGAAAGGAAAGGTGAAAGAGATGCTGTCGGTACAGCTCAGTGTCACCACCCGTTGCCACCTCCAGTAATCCTTACAAGGTCCTCTGGGCCCTTTGATATGGACTCTGTTCAGAAAAGCAGTGTTGTCTAACGTTAAGATCATTGGCCTTAGAGTCAGACCCAAGGGTCCCAGCAGTGTTGTATTCAGCCTGAACAGCAGTACTCGCTCGGCAAGCACTTCCCAGCCTCAGTTTCCTCATCTAGAATGGAAGCCCCATGAAGACAGGGACTTGGCCTCATTCACTGTAATATCCCTAGAGCCTGTTAGGACACCTAGGAATACCTATTTGCTGAATGAATAAATAAACCTATAAAATGAGAATAATATTAGCGCTACTCCATAGGCAATAAACATAGTAATGAAGAACATGGACAGTAGAGCCAGACTCCCTTAATCTGAATTCAAACTCAGCCACTTCTACCACTGTAACTTCAGCAGGCTAGTAAATCTCTCTATGCCTCTCTGTACCAGTTTCCTCATCTGTAAAGTGAGGATAATAATAGGACATCTACCTCAACAGATTATGGTGTGGCTTAAAATAAGTTAATATAAGTAAAATGTACAAAATAGTGCCTGGCTATTTATTAGTTAGCTATTATGATTGTTAGGAGAATTACTTGATAAAATCCAGAAAAAATGCTCAGCATTTGATCTTTTTTTTAATTAAAAAAATTTTTTTAAATTGAAGTATAGTTGATTTACAATGTTGTATTAGTTTCTGGTGTACAGCAAAGTGATTCAGTTATACATATAAATATATATATTCTTTTTTAGATTCTTTTCCATTATAGTTTATTACAAGATATTGAATATAGTTCCCTGTGCTGTACAGGAAGGCCTTGTTGTTTAGCATTTGATGTTTTATTCTATATACTCCTAAACGACGCAACTCTCTTATGATGAAATAGAATCAGATATTATTATTAAATATTTTTAAATATAAAAATATTTTAAGCAGTTAGCTCATCACCTGTCATATCACAAGCTCTCACTAAATGGTAGCTCTTATTATCGTTGTTGCTGCTGTTTTTGTTATAAGAAAATCATTCTGATCTCACCATGCCTGCAGGCTGATGATAAGGCCACAGGTTCATCTTCAGGGTTGACTTTGAATAGGAGCAGGCAATGGCAGGCATTAACTGAGGAAGGATCCCCAGGAAAACTGCTATTGGTATTGAATAGGGCGAGAGTAGTAGGAACAAAGCTGGTTGTAATGTTTAGCCGCAGGCTAGAGAAACAGACTTGAACAAGAGTGGAACAGGAGAAAAACAGTGACGTGAAGAAGCACGACACTGGGTAGAATGTGTTGTAATACACCAGACCAATTTCTGCTTCTGTACAGTCTGTTACTTCCATTACTAGTCAGAGGGGCTGATTCAATTCCTCAAGAAGTATTTACGAAATTTGTACCATTTGTTTTCAGCACAGTGATCAGGGTTACAGGAAACAGAAAAGCAGCGTAAAGCAGTATGAGTCTTGGGCTTACAACCTCTTGCAGAGAGAATACATGAGATCATGTATGAATATATCCCCAGATGTGTCAAAACAGGTAACTGCTACAATAAGTTAAGACAGGGGAGACATTAATTCATTTGTTCCTCCTTGCATACATTCATTTACTGACTCATTATTTCATGGACACTGAACACCCCTTGTGCTGAAGGCCATAAAGGATAAGGAGCTCAGGAAGCTAAATGCTGCCCTCAAAGAACCGATACTTTAATAAAGAACTGGTGGTGATCTGTATGAGAATGGCTCCAATACAGGGCAGAACACGGTCATGCCCAAGAGGCCTGCTTGGTGTTAACCAAGGGGTCTAGTTGAATAGTCTCATGTGGCTTTCTGAGGATGGTGAGACTTGATTTGATTTGAAGGCTTGGTATCATCTAAACAGATGGGGGTACGGGGTGGCGTGCCAAGCAGGAAGTCGCTAGGAGGAAACTCACGTTAGCAGGGATGAACACGGCTTTTATTTTGTTGATTCATCAATGGACTGAACAAAATTTTTTGGAAATATCCATTATGGGTCTGAAAGATGAATAGGACATTATTCCTTCCCTCAAGCAGTTTCTGGTCTAATGGGGGAGGCACACACATGAAGAACAAAAGTATATTAGAGTGTGATGAGTGTAACAATAGAGGCCTATGTAAAGTAGGTGCAGAAGGGTATCATCCTCCTGGGGAATGAGGTGGGGGCTCAGTGGGTCACAGGGGAGCCAAGACCCTGCATCCACGAGGGACAGCATGTACAGGCTCTTTAGGAAGGACATTGGAGGCCAGGGTGGAGGGCGGATAATGACTGACGTGAAACAAGGTAGTTAGACGGATAGCTATCAGATCTTGAGGCATTTAGAGGACATTCTATGGAATTTGGGCTTTATTCAGAGGATGAGGCAATCAGTGAAAGATTTCAGAGGAGATGACATACCACATTTGCATTTTGGAAAGATAATGAGAACAATGTCTCACATTATTTAGGGCCAACTGCGGTTTATAAACCTCAACCTCACGATGACCTTTATCAACTCCAGAGGGAGGTACAAACTTGCTCAAGGTCACTCAAGCAGTAGGAGCAGTAAGAGGATTTTTGGTTTCCAAGACCAAACTCTTAACCCCTACGCTCTGCTACCTCTCTGTAGGCGGTGTGGGAGGGCTGGGGAGGGGAGGGGAGAGGAGGGGAGGAGCCAGAGCCATAGTCAGAATAAAAGATAATGAGGCCAGAGCTAAAGCGGTGGGAGTGGGAATGGAGAGAAAGAAACAGAGTCCAAAACCATTTAGGAAATAGGTCCTACTGGGTGTTGTGATTAATTTGATGTGTAGATAGATTAAAGACAAGATAGAACTAGCATGACTCCCAGAGCTCTGCTCCTATAGCTGTATTTCCTATAGCTGATGTGGGGCCATCAGCAGTGACAGGAACCAGAAGAAGTAAAGGAGGAGTGTGTGAGATAATGCATTGAGGACATTGGGGTGGAGACCCTAGTGGGTAGTGGGCTAGACTCAGCAGGAGCTCAGGAGCCAGGTCTGGGCTGGAGGAAATCTGACGGACTGGCTAGGATGCGTAAACGGCTGATCAGACAGTAGAGAGCCTAGATGACAGGAGGACATATGGACTTGAGTGTGAAGACAGTAAGAAGTCACTGAGGCCCTTTGATTAGGGAAACAACATGGTCAGCAACAGCTTTTTAAATGTCAAGCATCAAACTAAAATATCCAAGAACAAAAATAGAACTTTATTTCCAGCCCCCATTCCACCCTGTGGTGAAAATAACACCTCAGCAAGGATGGGCCAGCACTGCCATGTGCAGGGTGGAGACCAAGTTCTGTTGGGCTTAGCAAGCCCCGGGGATGGCAGCTGATCCTCGGCTGTCGTTACTCTCCATGCTGGGGCCCCTGAGACATCTCCATTCCTGAGGTGTGCAGGCCCACTCCATGAGGCGCCAGGCCACATGCTCCTTGTCAAGGCTGTGATGTGTCTCCGGGTTTGGAGGTGGTGAAAGGCTGGAGGAGTCCCAGCTTGTCTCTGTTTTTCTTGTTCCTCATACCACTTAGTGACTGAAAGGTAAAGGATGAAAAGAAATATTGGTAGATGAAATGGAGTAGGAGAGATAATATCTTGAAATATTATCCTGCCACATAATAAAAATCACATTTTGGGAAAACCAGTTCACAACAGTGGACAAGATCTAAAGGAGTGTGGAGAGGATGGAAGAACAGGGGACCGATTCAGAGGCCACCACAGCACTGGGGTGTCATACGGGCTGGTGTCATTTACAATGCACTCTTACCTCTCATTTGATCTGCACAGTGACTCTGTCGGGTGGTGTTCATTATCCCCATTTTACAGATAAGGCAACCAAGAGAAGATAATCGCATTAGACCAAATCACCTGGCTAGCAGACAGAAGAGCTCAAACTTAAAACCTCAGTCTTCTGGGAATTCCCTGTCGGTCCAGTGGTTAGGACTCGGCGCTTTCCCTGCCGAGGGCCCAGGTTCAATCCCTGGTGGGGGAACTAAGATCCCACAAGGCTCACGGCCGAAAACAAACAAGCAAACAAAACCT
This sequence comes from Physeter macrocephalus, assembly GCF_002837175.3. Taxonomy (NCBI): domain Eukaryota; kingdom Metazoa; phylum Chordata; class Mammalia; order Artiodactyla; family Physeteridae; genus Physeter; species Physeter macrocephalus. The sequence goes on along the minus strand of NC_041217.1, from coordinate 76,769,186 downwards.
TGGCCTTCTGATGAAAGCTTCTAAGACAGAAGGAATCCCTTCCTTCTGCAGCGCATTCATCACCCACCACTGCACATCGCATAACGTCAAGTTGCCTCTCCAGGAATAAGGTGCTCTAAACATCGGAGCCTAAAGGTGCGTTTGGAGGGTTTGTCTTGAGAGAAGGTCCCGCTGGGAAACAAGGACACACGGCCTTACAGCATTCCTCTGGGCTTCGGGAGGGACTTCCCACAGAGAGCTGCTTCCAACCACACCATCAGCCTTCCGCGGGGCCCTGTGGAACTTAACTGTGAGGCTCAGTGAAAAGCCGGCTCCGACGACCGTCCTCTGATTCATGCTGAATGAATCCCTGGTACGCACTGTCAGAATCTAAGAGGCAGGTGTAGCTCCCCTGACGCTTTCAATAGGAGCTTGTTCAAATCATGGAGCCTCTTTAGGAACATTTTTTCAAAGGAGTGGTTTATAATTTCTCATCTGTAGCAGGAGTGAGGGGGCGGATTCGGAGGAGGAAGGAGGAAGTACTGATGGGGAGGCAGGGAAAGAGACCATTCTGGATCAGAGCAGCGAAGATCAAAGGAGGGGGGCGAGCCTCGCTTCTGGAGATGAGAGGCTGGGAGAGAATGCCTGTGAAGGTAAAGGGGAGAAAGAAATGGGATGTGGGAGGTGGAGCCCTGTCTATAGAGAGAGCCAGAAGAGGTTTCTATTTCCCCACAGGAGAGCTGCGTTTAAGGCTCCCCGGCCCCGCCCTCATCCTCTGCAGGGACCTCGCCTTCCGCCCCGGCTGCCGCTCCTGGTTCCCCACCTTCCTCATCCACCATACCCTCTCCCTCCAGCCTTTATGTAGTTTATGTATTCCAACCCCTATACTTTCACTGACCCGGTTCATTCTTCCTGGATCACCCTCTACCCTTCGCTCTATCTCACTGAATCAGATTTAAGTACCCAATGCCCCATGAGTCTGACCTGATCCTCCAGCCCCAGGGGTCCCTGTTGCCTACACCACTGGGTCTCTAGACTCTGCATCAGGATCTCCTGGAGGGCATTTTATTAATTATTAATTCATTAATTAATTAATCTCTAACCTGTTGGTTCCATTTGGCTTAAACTCAGGTCCAACTTATTGTTGGACAAAATTCGGGCTATTGCAGAGTGGCAGCTCCTGTTTCCACACCAGTCATCGTGTACCCGTGTCACACACTGGTTTATGAGTATTGTTAACAATCAAGTTCCCAATTCAATTCAGATCCTTCCTGCTCTTCAACCAGCAGAGAAGTACAATTAAGTTTGGAAATGATCTGAAATTGTCTACTGGTTTACTGGAGAGCATTTTAAAACACAGATTGCTGGGATCCCCAGTCTCTGACTCAGTAGGCCTGGAGTGGAGCCTGAGAATTTACCTTGCTAACAGATTCCAAAGTGAGGCTGACGCTGTGGTCTGAGGACCACGAATTTATATCGTTCATTTAGCCTTAATCACGCACTGCTGGTATTGATATCTTCATTGAGTGTGTATATCCTGCCCCCCAGATGAAACTGAACAATTCAAAGGCAGTGATGTGGTAAGTATTACTAGACGGTATCCCCCATTGTACCTAGGTGGCATACTCAGAAAAGGTACCCAAACCAGTATCACTTGTTTGTTGGTGTGAAGGGTTAGTATTGATTTTAGGTAAAAGTATGGAATAGGCAGTTTGCCCCCAGGGACCACCCACTTTTCCTCTCCTCCTTTCCTCAGCCTATTTCTGTGCCACTTACTCTTCCTCCTCCAGGAGGAACCAGGTCCCCCAAAACATATGCCTGCCCTAAAAACCTGGATTTCTGTGGTCTGCCCCTTAGAGTTTATAGGCAATTCTCATAAGAAGTTTGGCTGAGAAGGAAAGAAGTGAGGTAAGGCAGTAGTAGTTAAGAGGGGTATGAGGCCCAGGAGGCTTTTTATTTCATTTTATTTTTTAAAAGGAGGGAGACCTGAGCTTATTTAAATACTGATGGAAAGAAGCCAGCAGAGGGGGAGGGGTGGTGGTATGGAAAGGGAAGGTGTAATGGATAAAGGGAGGTCTTTGAGAAGGAGGATGGGTGGGATTCAGAGTACAGGGAGAAGGATTAGCTTAGACAGGAGCAGGGACACCTCTCCCATTGTAGAGGGAAAAAGAAAAGAATGGGTTTAGAGGTAGGAACAATGAGGCTTTAGAATCTACGAGGCTCCTAGCTCTAACATCTTATGATTCCATGAAATTAAATCGCTACGGTGTCAGTGGCTTAATGTGTCACCTCTCCTTGGCAAAGCTTTAACCCAAAGGAATGAATCTTTCATGAGAGATTCTCAGGCTATGGGAGGTCTGCCAGTAGGGCAGCAGGGCCTTCCCCAGCGGCCTCGAACACCTACCGTCCTGCTACACAAGGGGGAATTGGAAAAACAGGACAAATATGCCCAACTGTGACAATGTAAGGCCTAGAACAAGATCACAGAGCTGAAAAGTAGATGCTGGAATCAGACTAGAACCCTTCTTCACCGGACCCCAGCAGCCATTTGGTCCACCTGTATATACCTGTTCATTCCCAGGCCACTTAAAATGGCAAGGAAATGGGGGAAGTATTAAGAACAGCTTCTCCTTAGCCCTTGGAATGGAGACTTGTGATGTCACGCTCCATCCCAGACCCACACAACCCCAGCCCATCTCTGGGGCTCTGAGAAACACCTGATGGTGACAGGAATAACAAGTTATCAAATACCTCCTCAATTAAATTAGCATACAAAGTGCCTGGTACATTGTACCAGAACCTGGATCATAGGAAGAGGTCAATAAATATAAGTTGTCATCATCTTCTTCCTCCTTATCATCATCATCGTCGTCAACAATCACTATGTGCCTAGGCACCATGCTATGTATTTACATATTTATTTATAAAGTATGTGTTTTTCCTAATTACAAAAGTAATAGCTAGTATACTCCAATAAAGATGTTAAAAAGAAAAAGGAATAGATGGTCAGTGTTAAAAAGATCTAGCAAGAAATACATAGCAAAAGAAGTGCCAGTGTGGTGTGCTGGAAAGAGGGAAAGCACTGGATTCAGACTGCCTGTGTTTACGTTATGGCTCTACTAATACTAACTGGGTGATCTTGGACATGTTACTTAACTCTTCTGTGCCTCAGTTTCCTCATTTGTTAAATGAGGGCAATAATACTTCTCATAACATAGGGTTCCTGGGAAATTTAAATAAGATATTATATACATGAAGCACTGAGCACGGTGCTTGGCACACAGTAAGCAGTCACTAAAGGTGATTATTATTGATATGATTAATGTTGCTGTTTTATAAATAAAGTTCTCCATAATTCACATCTCGCAAGTAATCAATATCGATAGCTCTTTGCATATTTTTTTCAGTTTTTTTCCTATCTATACCGATATCTCTATATCTATGTCTGTATATAATATGGGATCCAAAATATGTAAACTATTTCACATCTCTTTATTCACTTGACAGGTATTATGGATGATTCTCAAAACAACCCTACAAAGTACATACTGATACACCATTTTGTCTATAAATGGATTTTTGATGTACCCTCTCTGAAGGCTACAACTTCATATCCCAGATGTTCAAAGGAAACCTCTGGAGGCTGAAGTATAGGACATGGGTCCACAGCCTTTTTCTGCAAAGGGCCAGATAGAAATAGTTTAGGCTTTGCAGAACATATGGTTTCTCTTGCAACTACTTAACTCCATGATTTCAGTGTGAAAGCAACTGTACACAACATGTGGAGGAATAAGGGTGGCTGTGTTCCAATAAAACTTTATTAATGGAGAACAAAATTTGAATTTCATATGATTTTCACATGTCATGACCATTATTCTTCATTTCATTTTTTTCCAACCATTAGTTTAAAAATGTAAAAATCATCCTTAGATTGCAGGCTGTACTGTACAAAAATGCAACAAGCTGGATTTGGTCCACAGGTCATAGGGAGCAAACTAGCTTGCCATTCTGAAGCCTGGTTGAAAATTAGAGAGGCAGTGAAGTGTAGAAGTAATATCTTAATATAACCTTCCTGCCTTCTCAGTAGGAAGCACTCTTTCCTCTGCTTGAAATGCATTATTCCACCAAATCCACTAAAATCCTACTCAAGGTTTAGATCACATGCGCATCCTCTGTGAAGGCTTCCCAAAATTCCCTTGAAGAAATGAATGCTCTTCCCCTCTCAGATTCTTTTAGCACTTCTTCTATAACACTACATACTGTACTTTTCCCCGCTACCAGAATCCCTACTAGGCCTCAAAGTCTTGTGAGTTCAATTTATTTGCTGTGCATCTGGAACTCGTACAGTGCTTGCCAACTGAGAAGGATTGAACCGAATTACTGAGCTTCACTCTCACTCTATTGGGTACAAGAAAAAGGAACTCATTAGCTCTAGTCTAAGAGGAGGGAGGGAGGGGGGTGATTTAGAATCAGGAACATCTTAAGGAACCTAAATTCAGGAAGCTGCCACCAGAGCTAAAACCATGGTTTCCAAAGCTGACAACCAGGGATCTTCTTTCTCTCTCAGGCCACATGGACTCCCATCTCTACCATTCTGACTAGGCTGATTTCATTACTTTTCTCAGCAGTCCTCTCAGTTCAAGAGCTCAGAGATCAACTCACTTCTGAGAGTCCTAATTTTAAATTTCTGGTAGAGAGGATCTTTTGGCTGGGGGCATTGGTTGCATGGTATAAAGATAAGTGCTGAAGCTTATCTGAGTGGGTAGTCCAGGAGCTACTCGCCAAGAACGGAGGGAATGTGTTGGGCAGACGCCTCAAAATGCCTGTGATGCTTGCTGGCTTCATTTATCACATGATAGCTTGTGGTTACTTGTGTGTGTGTCTCTCTTTTCCATTGTCTAGACAGTGTGCTCCTTTAGAACAGGGACAGAGCCTCACTCATTTTGGTGTCCCCAGTTCCAGTACAGTGTTTTGCACACAACAGGTAATGGCAACTGCTATTGAATTGAATTGAAAACATCACCTTCTATTCAGTCTTTAAGCATCTTTCATCTTTATGAAAGGTACGCATTCCATTGCTAGGCAAAAGACTTGGGGCATAAAAGATAAATTTTCTTTTCCTGGCTTCTGTTTTTTTTTTTTTTAATTAAATTGTCTTTAGCTCAGGTAATTGCATTATTTCCATTCCAGGTTTTCAGAGGTCAAACAACCTTAGGTCCAGATATACTATGAATGCAACTATAATAGTTTCAGAGCAATTATCTCCTTCCAGCTCTGCAGGGCGGAACAACTTGAGCTCTGGAGCCAGGCTAGTAAGAAATCCTTTCATATGTATCCCTCTCAGAGTCAGCCCAAAGTGAACTCAAGGCCAGTTTGAGCAGAGAATTACTTAGCTGTGGCTAGTGGCCTAGGTAGCTGCTGCCTATGCTGGCTTCTAAGCAGGCCTGGGAGCAGCTGAGTGCCCCAGATCATACCTGAATCCGTCTGCCTTTTACCGAGGCCAGGGAAGCTCAGCCGCTGCAGCCGCCAAGGTCAATCAGGAGCGGAGACCCTTTCCTGGCTGACTTGTAACTGCTGGAGAGTTTCTCTCCACCGTTTATTATTTCTCCTTTGATCTGCTCCCTTGGGGGAGAAGTTGACTCATTGTTTACCAAAACCAGTTGCTCCCACCCGTAGCTCTGCTGCCTCTTTCTGCTCTGATGAGCTGTAAGCTTCACGCAGAAGCTGGTCTCAGGGAAGAGGCATTACAGACACAGCCCAAGGCAAATGCACCATGTTCTAGTTTGTGCCTTCCTTGCCTTGGCTGACATTGATTCTTGAGGTCTTTCTCAGGCTCTTCTAAGTTCCCTTCTACGTCCTGATTAGAAGGGAGAGGAGACAAGACAAAATGAATTTTCCGTCCCACTAAAATGCCAGTTGTATTATTACATATATACTTTGTTCATAATAGACAATTTAAGACTTTCAATGTTGGGGTACTTAATGTAGCTCAAGGCTGATCTTTCTCCCAAGAGGACTGTGTGTGGGTGTGCACATACACATGTGCCACATCTCATGAACTGCATAGAACTCAATTTATCATTAGTTACCCCACTTAAATTACAATTATAAATAAAACCAAATACATATGAACTCAAGCAGATCTCTGACTATCCTTGATCACCTAATCAGACTCCTTTAATAGCACCCATAGGTCTTTGGCAACAATTAAAACTTTTTCAGAAAGTTGCCTGGAGAAAAATAAAATAAAATAAAATAACTGTACTTTAAAAAAATGGTGTTAACATTCTGATCTGATTCACAGGCCAGTTCTCATGTCTGCCCTACAACGGCCAGAGTCCTCTGAGAATGGCATAGATAATTTCTTCTGTGATTCATAGTTATTCTGAAAGGCAGTGTTTTCACAAATGCTTATATAAAACCTTTGGTAACTATAGCAAATAGCATGTAAATTACATTGGACTTTTTGGTGTGCAACATCCTTTTTATAGTCTCAAGTATAAAATCTGGTTGTATTACTCTCTTGATTCTGACAATTAAAGTTTCTAATTCATTTAGAAGGACAAAAAAAAATGCTGTTGAGACCTTGGGGCATTTCATCTGTTGGTCACTTCCAGAATGGTTATCCTCTCAGCGTACCCACATCTGAGTCCATTCTTCTGATTTATTGTTGTTTAAAAAGAATGAAGAAGCTATGTTCATTTATTCTGAAGGAGAGGGGAATTTCTGTTTCCCACTGCAATGATGGTCTATTTTTATCTGCTATCTCTCTTCAGAGTTCACTAATGTGTATCTCTTGTTAATACATGTATTTCAACTTAGTTGTGTTCCTTTATACATTTTTTTTGGGGGGGGGGCCTGTAAAACTTGTAGTTCTCAATTTTCTACCCATCTCTTAAAGTTTGGGGGGAGGCATATTATAGTTTGTGGATTACCCAGATACCTTATTCTTCTTTCTTCTATACTGTAGCTTTTGGCCACTAAATGCTCTTCATTGACCTGAAGCTTAGCTAAGAAAAGAAGATGAGGGAATTCCCTGGCAGTCCAGTGGTTAGGACTCCACACATTCACTGCCAAGGGCCCAGGTTAAATCTCTGGTCGGGGAACTAAGATCCAGCAAGCTGCCCGGCACGGCAAAAAAAAAAAAAAAGAAAGAAAGAAAGAAAATTTTAAACTAATAATTTTTAATTTCTAAAACATGAGTTTGTCACAGTACTTTTCTGAGATGCTTGGTATACTCTGGATTACTTTGAGGGATCTTTTCAAGTAGTATTTTTAAATGATAATATTATTTCTCTAAGATGCTCTGTATGGAAAATATTTTCCCTGAGTGCTTATGTTTGCAGACTAATAGTTCAAGTGGGAAGCTAATAAAGGTAAAACAAATGATGATGCAATTAGTATGTCCTTTCAATTATCTGTGGTTCAAAAAGGTCGACGGTGAGATAGACAATGTAGCAGAACAGTAAAGAGCAGGAGCTTTGGATCAAACAGAACCATGTTTTGGGCCCCTTATATTTATGAGCTGTGTGACCTTGGGCAAAGCACTTAATCTCAGCAAGTCTGTAAAATGAGAACTAATATAACATCTAACATTTGTTGATTACTTGTTATGTGCTGGGCACTGTGCTAATTATGTCACATGCATTCATTATCTCATTTCAGCCTCAAAATAATCCTATGAGGAAGGTACTATTAATATCCTCATTTACAAATGAAGAAATTGAAACTCAAAAAGGTTGAGTAATTTGTCCAAAATCACAGAGTAGCAGAGTCTGTAACTCAATGCCTTGCCTGGCTCTAGAGACCAAGTATATAAACACCACACTATATTGTGTCCCTGTAGTAGTACTCTACTCATAAAGTGAGTTATGAGGATTAAATGCGATAATGCAAGAAAAGAGCATGACTGGCACATAGTTAGTGCTCTTATTCTTATTACATGTTATTACATATTACCAGCTAAAATTTGTATAGCACTTTACTCTTTATAAAGCTCATTGACATAGTAGATCATTACTTCATGATATCATGTGAAGTAGCATAAAACTGTGGCTCAGAAAGGTTAAAAGACTTGGCCAAGGTCATTTAGCTTATAAGCACACTGATATGGGAACTCAGATCTTTTAATTCCAGAGCACAGAAACTTCACTGCCTTCTAATCATGGGGGGTGGTATATTTTTATATAATTAATTTAAATTATTATTAGAAGAGGTGGCTTTCTAATCATGGGGGGGTACATTTTTATATAATTAATTTAAATTATTATTAGAAGAAGTGGCTATTTCTAGATTGAGTTCTAAACTTTCCTGCCTCTAAATTGCTGCTTTATCTCAGTAAATCTTGAAACTTGTTTCTTGATTTTCTGCTTGATTCTCTCCTTTATGTCAGACAATTCACCTTTGAGAAATGTGAAGAGAAAAGTCTCTTTTTCCTGACTCCCACATTTTTTCCCCACAGTTAAATGTATTGATAGATATCATGTAGATATCTATTATGAATCATATACATATAGATAGATATCAAATTATGAATGGGCTGGGTGTTTTAGGGTGAATTTGTAAGTTGGATGTTTGGAAAGCTGAGCATTTTTCCTTCATAAAAACCATCTTTTAGATGGAACTTAAGCCCCACAATGACCCCAGAGGAACCTATCATAAGTATGTGCCAGATGCAGGGAAAGGGGGGGAAAGGGGTGTGGAGGGAGATAAAGCAAAGGCCTTCTCCCTCCTTTAACTCCAGGCTGGCCCCAGAAGTAATTTTGAAACAAACTATTTGCTTTTAGTATTTCTCTCTTTCTCATAGTTTATGCCATCTTTTAGTGCCCCTTTATCTTCTCTTGCTCTGAGCAACCTCCAGATCAGGCCTTCCTTACACCAAGGAGTCCTCTAAATTCTAAAACTATCTACCTGCTCCTCCCCTGGTCTTTCCACTTCACCCTCCAATCTAAATGACCGTTGGATGTGAACTAGGTGTTTGGAGGAAAGCAGACTAATGAAATAATTCACACTGAAGTATAAGAGGCTGATTTTCCTTATTCCCTCTAGAGTTTTGCTTTTTACAAAGATTATTAGTTTTAGACTCACAGACATAGAGATCAGACTTGCGGTTGCCAAGGGGGAGGGGTGGAGGGAGAGGAATGGACTGGGAATTTGGGGTTGGTAGATGCAAACTATTACATTTAGAATGGATAAACAACAAGGTCTTACGGTATAGCACAGGGAACTATATCCAATCTCCTGGGATAAACCATAATGGAAAAGAATATTAAAAAAAGAACGTATATATGTATAAAATTGAGTCACTGCTGTACAGCAGAGATCGGAACAACACTGTAAATCAACTATACTTCAATTAAAAAAAAGATTATTAGCTTTGCATGTACATTTGTAGTTGGTGGAAATTCTAGCAATGAAACAAAACAAAGTGAAAATAGCTACTATGTAGAAGGTATTTTGGAAGTGATGTGCCATAATATGGGGAGACCAGCCCAACAAGGGTCTTTCTTGCCCTATCCTTTTATGCCACCAACCTCTCCAGTACACATATGCACACATGCACACAAACACACATCTCATCAGCTACCTTGGCTGCTAATCTTTCCTCATCAACTGGACAATTATTAGAATGATGGCATTTCAGCGCTGGAGAGGGTTCTAGAGCTAATGTCATTAGCTCATTTTATAATTGAGGAAACAAAGCTCAGGGACAAGGGCTTGGACTATCTTGCCCCCAGCAGTGATGGCTTCTACCTGCCAGCTCCAAAGAGAGAAAAGAGAACCCAAGTGGATAAGTGAACAAGGTCAATCATGAGTGTTTCTAAGTTTATTTTGCAAGACTTCTGAATGTTAAGCATGGAGGGTAGAAGAAATTACCCTAGATTCTTGGGCAGAAGACCTCGTGGTAGACCACTCACTCAGGTAGAATTGGCACGAGGTCTTCTGCCCAAGAATCTAGGGTAATTTCTTCTACCCTCCATGCCTAACATTCAGAAGTCTTGCAAAATAAACTTAGAAACACTCATGATTGACCTTGTTCACTTATCCACTTGGATTCTCTTTTCTCTCTTTGGAGCTGGCAGGTAGAAGCCATCACTGCTGGGGGCAAGATAGTCTGACCTGCTCTTCCTACCAACATGTTCTGACCCAGAGGCTGGAGATTCTCTGTCCTCTGCCAAGTGGGACTGTGGAGGAATTAGAAAACTGGGGCTGTTTGGGGGCCCTGGTACATGCTTTCTTCTTCATTAGCTACTCATGGAGAACATGTGAAAATATGAGGATTATTATTGCCTCTCTCCTCTTTCTCTCACTGAGCACTTAGATTTTCACTGTAATAATTGGAACTACTCTTTTCACTCCCTCAGCAGTACAGCAGAGTTGGGAAGAGCATGGTCTCTGGGAAGGCAGGCTTCCAGGGACCATAGCTCAGCTAGCACTTCCTGACTGAGCCAATGTAGCATGTTACTGAACCTCTGTGCCTCAGCTTCTTCTTCTGGAAAATGGGAGCAATAATAGTTTATACCTTATGGGGTTGTTTAATATAGATACCTGCTTAATACATGTTAGCTCTCGTCATCATCAACATTACCATCAACACCTTGTGGGTGTTCTTAGTTTGCTTTGTAAATTTTTTTAAGGAAGAGAAGCCTTTCTGGTCTTAGCTGCCTTTCTCCATTGCCTGGCAATCTGTAAATCATACAGTCATTAAAGGTCAAGTTGACCCTTTATGCAATTCTTGACTAGGAGGCCTCTTTGTATATAGTGAGTCACCACCACTTGGAAGTGGATGGTGAATCAGTAGCCCATTAACGAGAGGTCAGAAGGTCCCCTGGCTCAAAGTGAGAGGATCCAAACCTAGCTCTGGGGTGCAGAAAGAAACTGTGCACTTGTATGGCTGAGTGGACTTGGGGTGCCATGAAGAACCTGTGCTACTCAGGTCAGAGGACATAAAATGGTGGGTAAATTCTGGAGCGTTAGAATCACACAGACCTGAGTCTGATTTCAGCTCCATCTTTACTTTGCTGTGGGACCTCAGGCAAGCTATTTAACCTCTCTGTGCCTCATTTTTTATCATCTGTAGATAGAGGTGGTCTTAATAGAAATGACTTCATGGTAAAAAATGCTTGGAAAATGCTGAGAATCAAGTAAATACTCAATCAAAAGGAATTATTTTCATTATCATCACCATTATTATCGTGACTATGGGTCGGAACAGACAGTTCTAGGCATCAGCCATAATGGAGAAGCAAACTAAGGGGAAAAGGTAGCAGGAACAAGGATGTGTCTGATGTGGTGAGTTTTAGGTAGTGACGAGCCATTTAGCTAGCATTAAATGTAAAAAGTCATAATTTATTCTTTATTGCACCCCAACGAAGGAATGAGTGTTGTGTGTTCACATAATTTGCATTTTGTAGAGGAAGAGTCAGAGGATTAGAATATAAATAACCTTCCTGCAAAACACAGATCTGGTAGCTCCAGTTAGGAGCTGAGCTTCCATTCAGGTCTTGCTTGTAGAGGGGTAACCATCCCGGCCCAGGCGAAGAAGACCTTGTCAGGTTTAAAACTCCACAACTGGCTAAAAATATGAATGTCACGTAATCATCCCGTCCTTCTTCTTGATCTCGATTGGCCCTCCTGACTTCATGCCATCTGCAAATTTGCACATCCTTTGTGCTCCATTTTGCTCACATTTTATGCCTTCTTTTGCCATCTCATTTACTCCGCATGTTTCAATCTCTGGGCTTCCATTTTTCTTCTTCGTTTTTAATGCGGTGGTTTTTCTCCTCCTCTCTTTCTCTTCCCTCCTTTACACCCCCACCTTCCTCCTCCCTCCACACCAATCAAATTCCTGCTTGCTTCTTGCCATGTTCATTATCCTACCTCATTCCCCCCTCATTCCTCGAAAACAGCTCACAGAGACTCACCCTTCCCCCCTCCAACTCTCAGTGCCCACCCTCCATAAATTCCAGCAGCCTGGCAATCAGTAACTTTAGCATCACACTTCACAGCTCCCAGAGTTTATACTACTTGTTACTACTCTCCTTGCTACTGCTCTCTAGGGTTTCTGCTAAAAAAAAAAATTTTTTTTAATTCCACTTAAAAATATCTTGGGTACAAGTTGAACCCACAGTTAAGTTTACTCACACATTTACCGCATTTCCTGGTTTTATTTTAACTCGTAGCTCAGTTCTAGACTCCATTATGCAGTGAAGAAAGACTAGATCCTTAGGGAACCCATTTTTTTTCTACTGTGAAGAAGAAAACCACCTAAACATTCAACAGAAACCCCAGCCCTGGGTCCACCCACTCTCTTATCTCCCCACTCCCCCAAGCTGCAGCTGACGGGACAAGGCTTTTTCCTTTGTGGAGTCATTGATTTCACTCTTCCTGGAGCTCAGACTGCCTCCCAGTGTGTGTCTGTGTGCACACGTGAGTGGCCACTGCTGTTTTTGCAGAGGGCTCACCTCTCTTCTGCCATTTTACCAGGACACAGGAGGCTGCTCTCCCGCTCTCCCTCTCCCTCTCGCTTTCTCTCCCTGCCCCCAACTCAGCCTAGGCTTTTTCCTGTCTCTTAACTCCACCAGTGCAGCAGCAACTAGCTGAGCTGCTTGCGAGAGAGAGAGAGAGAGAGAGAGAGAGAGAGAGAGAGAGAGAGAGAGAGAGTGTGTGAGTGTGTGTGTGAGTGTGTGTGTGTGTCTGCGTGCGCAGCTAGGCCAAGCCTGCGAGCCTGCCTGTCACTGGAGAGTTTTAGTTTGCATTCAGAAGAAAGGAGGAGGGGAGACCGGGGGCGGGGGGGGGGGGAGGAAAAGGTGGAGGGGGGGCGCGGAGAAGGGAGGGAGAATGTCTTGTTTGTGGCTTGTCAGCAATTGCTTGAGACAAGCTTCCATGTGTGAAAGCTACTTGGCATGAATGCCTGGGCCGTACCAAGTGTCACCGCAGCAAGAGGGGGAGTCAGAAGAAAAACAGATCAGACCAGAGCAGACAATAGGCCCCTAAAGTGTTCCCCCTAAGTTGCTTTGATGTTGTCCTAGTGTCTTGATACCAGGAGGCCAGGGATTGCAGGAAAAGGGTCTTTTTTGTCTTCATTCACTTTCCCCCCTCAGTTTCTGAAATGATTCTCCAGAATTTCTCCTCATAAAAAAGGTAAGAGCTCTAACAATTCCTTCTTCTGTGGCAGGCTGGTTCGCCCGTGCCTGGAAGTCGGGGTCTCATTTCTGCGCTGCTCAGGACGAGCGCTGGGGTCCTGCAATTGGAGCTCTAGCCTTGCCCCTGGAAGTCTTTGCAGGCGCTCAGAGCTGGGGATGGCCCCTCTTTCTAGGGAACCCCAGTAACACGATCTGTGCCTCTGGGTTGTTGGGGGAGAAGGGGTGGATGGAGAGGGATGGGAGGAGGGTGTGAGGGTGGAGGGTGTGAGGGGGGAAAAAAAGAGAGAGAGCAGCCTGAAAGAGAGCGAGAGAAGGGCAGAGCCCTCGTTCAGAGCAGCCCCAGCCCGGAGCCCAAGGAGGCCTCCTTGCAAGCTTGAGCTGTGCCTCCTCAGGCTGAGCAAGGGCCGTCTGAGGCTCTGCCGAGTGCCTGCAGAGATTGCACAGAGCTTTGTGTGTGCGAGTGTGCCTGTGTGCGTGTGCGTGTGTGGACTTCCCACACCCTGCCCTGGCGTGGCTCGTCGTGAAGGGGAGGTACCCCAATCCTTACCACCCGAGCCCGGACGCTCCGAGGAAGAGCGGCATGGCAGGCTAGGAGGGAGGGCAAGAGAACTCTGCCGCCAGACAATCCAGAAACTTTTCCCGTCTCAGGGATTTCTCTGGTGGTAGGGACCATGAAGCAGTTGTGGGCTGCCCCGTGCCTCAGTTTCCCCGGCTGTAAAATCCAGAGAGCCGACCGGGGATGCGGCATGCCTCCCTGGGATTTGGTAAAACGGAACACATACCATTCTGTCTCAAACGCGTGGAGAAAGCTTCGAGCTAGAAATGCTGTGGAATCACAAAGTAGAAGTGTTATCATTGTTCTTGATCATCATCATCACGATAATAAAACCATCATTAAGACACCCTGAGACAAATAGACGGAGGAACACAGATCAAGTGTCTGGGCATTTCTAAGGAAACAAAAAGCCTTTTTCCACCTGTTGGCTTCTGTCCTTTTCTCTTGTGTCTTTTCGTTAGATTTATTGGCCGATTTGTACAGAGAATGGGGTGGGAGGGGTTGGGTTTTCCCCTTTCCTACTCCTTGGTGCATTTTTTTTTTTAAAAGAAGGTCAATGTAAGATGCTTGAGACAGAAAATATGCCTCCCGTTATAGGAGTTTATTCAAGACCTTGTGTTTTCTGGCGCTGGCAGGGCATGCAGGCACATCTATAAACTCTACCTTGGAGGTTAAAGATTTTTATTTTGGCTTTTAGAGATTAAACAAGATTTATTTACAATTGCTGTTTATCAGAGAGTAAATATCTTACTGTGTGTGTGAGGGTAAGAATGTGAAGGCTGTTTACTCGCTGGTGGTTTTGTGGAGAAAACCTTTGCTTTTTAAAGTGACATCTTGAGAGATGGGAGTAGAGGACTAAAATCGGTGCCTAATAGTCAGATAAAAAAATTTTTTAAGAAAAAAAAAGGTCTGCTTATTTTCTTGAATTGTGGGTTTCCCTTCCTCTGTTCTTATAACAGTGATTGTTTCAAGGCTCTCAGTTGTAGCTCTCTTTGAATTCTTTGAAGGAATTTTGCTTTCTTACCTAATTCTAGGTTTTCTGTGCTCTGCTACTTGTCCAAAAAAAAAAAAAAATATATATATATCTGTAAAAGTCTGGGAGGCTGTGCTTCCTTCCATTCTAACTGCAAATGTTTATCAGACCGACTCCCTGTGATAGCTAGAGATTGAAGCAAAGCGCCAGCCCTGGTTGAGAATATTTATGTTCTTCCCATTGAGGCCTAGAGAACCTGACTTCTGGGTGTGGGAAAGGATGAAGGGAAGGTATTAACTGGCTTGGATCTGGCAAGAAGCCACCCCTACCCCCCAATAATGTTTCATTGAACTAGAACGGAACTTCATAGTTTAGAAATTAATTGTTTTCTACTTTGTAAGCAGAAGGTCTTACCATGGTTTGTCTCTGGCAAGATTTCAGGGTCCAGATATCTTCCTAAATGGTTAGAATTTCAGAGCTGCAAGGGAAAAGAAAGGTTATTCCTCAAGTTTTAAATGAGGACACTAAAGCCCAGGAAAGATCAGCAATGATCTTTCATGATGCAGCTGTGGTTGCATCTGGATCACACCCTGGGGTTCAGAGTGCCCTGTATGTCAGTCGTATGCCAGCCACCCTTACCTGGCCTTCACAGTTGACTTTGCCTACCCCAGCATTGGGCCAGCCGAAGATAGGCACCTTTTGGAGTTCTTTTTGCTGTGCTCTGTTATAACAGCACACTCAGCCCTGCTCAAGGCACAAACGTGGCAAACATGTGTCACAACGTGAATTTGCATGAATTCATTCGTGTATTCATTTGTTTATTCAACTAGTATTTTAGGAGCACTTGCTATGTATCAGGTACCTTGCTGAGCACTGAGGATGTAGGAAAGAACAAGGCAGATGCACCCTTGCTCTCAGGGAGCTTGCAGTCTTGGTGGTAGAATCAACGTTAACTGCATAATCAAATTAGTAATTATAAGATTGATAATATACATTGAACAGCATGCAGATATGATAATGCAGGGCATAAAGTTGTATAAGGCATTGACCTGAAGTTTGTAACTAGGCATAAGCTAACTGTCATTTTGCCTTTGTGGTTGAGTTCTTCTTGCCCTGGCCAACTTGCATTCTGCTGGTAGCATTCCTACTCACACGGAGTCCAGTGTTTCCAAAGACAGCAGAAAATTCCCTCTCTCTCTTTCCCCCCACCCTCCTCTGCACAATACAGCAGAGACACAAATAACGTCTGCTAACCCTTTTACACTTACTTGTACTATTAAACAAGTTCACACTCATTGTGAGCCAGCCTATATAACTGTCATTATCTGGGTGATTCACGTTAGCTATAGCCTCTGTGCACTGTCAAACCAGATGCGCATGGGCGGGGGACATGTGGTTAGTGAGGCTCTTGTCTCACTGTACTTGTTCCATAGTTCTTCCAGTTGATACTAAACACTTAGCTGCAGGCCATTCCACCATTATCACTGTCATCTTGGAATTGCAAAGATAGTAGTGTAATGAAATGGCTTTGCCCATCCCTACCAACAAGGACACGTATCTATAAAGGGAGAACATTTTGAAAATCTCTTCCATGGGTTGCCTTTTGGTTGGGTTATTAAAATCTTACTGGTTTTATGAGGTCAAAGGTAGGAGCACCCCGACACCCCACGTATGGTCTTGTTTGGAGAGAATATTTGATTGAAATGCCAGTAATTTCCTCGCAGGCAGATTTGTGTTAACGCTTGTATATTCTCTACATCGTGTCTTTCTCAGTACCCAGAGGTGTTATCTTCAATGTTGTCAATCCATCTTTTTTTAGATTAATTTCGTAGTTTTAAAGGAGGACAGATATGCCCCCCACACACATAAATCATAGGTCTGGCGCCTATACTTTGAGACTCCACACAGGTTGTGTGGTCAAGTCGTGTGAAAAAGAGTCATTTCTATGCACCCAACATTGTTACTCAGTGAGGTTGCTGACCGACATTGTCACAACTGCCCTATGCGGCGCTTGGGTAGTCGCCTGCATTTGGCACCTGTGGCCACTGCCTTCTCCTGTGAGCTGTATGACTTCATCTGCATGTATTTGATCACTTCTGAGACACTCCCCCCAACCCCCCTTATTACTCACTGGGGAGCTGCCTTTGCGGGAGGAGCTCCGAGTTGCCTTGGAAGAGTAATCCAAAGGGAGGGGTGATCTGAGTGGGGAATTAAGAAGTGAAGAAAACAAGAATCTGGCTGGGGAAAAGACTGAACAGAACTGGGGAGCCAGGCAGCAGTGATCCCAGTCATCCTTAACTCTGGGGGAATAAGAATGAAGACTGTGATGATATTTTAAAAGGTACAGTGTGTGGATACTTGTATAAATAAAAGTGCTAGAGCCTCTAGTCCTACTGAAGTTAAAACCAGTACAACATGGAAGACAGTACCAAAACTCCTTGGTTACAAGCACTGCTTTTGCATGTAGTTTTACTGAAGGAAATTTTGTGGCCCCACCCACTCCCAAAGAGACATACATATAAGATGTAAAATGGAAATTTTCTACATTTCCTTTAAGTCTTGACATTTTAATGTACTTTAAAATGATATCTGCTTAGTCCTTTCTTGTAATTAAATAATATTGTTTAGTTAAGTATATTGTTATCCTTCTGTTATATTTGAGTAAGGTTACGTGTCTCATCCAAGGACTCACAAAAACATAAGGGGCAAGATGGCCAACTGATTAAATCTCCCCATTAGGTTAAATCTCTTTAAGAGTTGAGAAGCAAAGGAGTGAGGCAGTCACCAAATCACCATGATATTCAGGTCAAAAGTACTGTGTTGACATGGCATTAAAATAATTGCTTTAGTTTTGGCCCCCTTTTTAAAGACTAAGATTTAGAATGTTGATCAGAAGAGAAGGATCCCCAATTCTTATTTAATAATTACATGTTTTTTTACAAAGTACATTGGACCAGTTTCTGGTTTTGGTTTTGCCAATCGATGACCTAGATTGACCCCGTTCTTCTTCTCCGGACCTCTTTTAGAATGAACGGGTTGGACTAAATCCTCTCTGTTTCCTTCCAGCTGCATTATTGAGTATTTCTCTGATTCTATGCATAGGCTCTTCCATGAATCTGGTCTTTTGGTCACCTTACACAAAGCCCAGTTCAAGAACTATGGTTACCAAAGGGGAAATGTGACTTTTGTGGATATATGGGATTAATTCCTCTACACCCAAACTATGTTGACACTTTGAAGTGAAAAGCACAATAGCAAAAAGTGGGATTTTAACTTATGGATTTTAAGAGAATTTGCCAGTCAGCGTGCAGGCACATGTGCAAGGAGACTTAAGAATCATTTTCAAAAGAATCGACGATTTTGAATGCATGTCTTCCTGTATAATAAGTATGAATTTAAAATGGACGGGCACTGGGTACATCTCTTAGCTTCACCATTCTCACAGCTTTTTCACAGAAATTGTGCTGTTCCTTTTTGCATTATGCTTACATGTTGTTTTGAGGATGCAAGGGACCAGTTTAAGCAATTATAGTGTTTATGATACCTGCTGTATGTTTAATGTTATGCTTTTGGGGATGACAGGACTGTTGATGATCTTTATGATATGAAACTCCTGAAGGATATTGCTGAAGACTAGCTGATATGATGATAAATAAATAAATAAATAAATGTATGTGTGTGTGTGTGTGTGTGTGTATATATATATATATATATATATATATATATATGATGCCTTTAGGATGTGAGTAATAAATTGCTTCTGAAATGTGGCCAAGAGTGGGACAAAGAGGGTTGAGAGTGAATGACATTTTTATTAAGCATGTTTTCTATGTGTAATTCCAAGCACTATTCATTTGAAATTGGCTAAAGCGTTGAAAAGATATAATTTAAAAATTTTACATGATAGCTTTTGATGCAATTTTTAGAACCCCAGAGTAAGTTCTTCTGCCATGTTTTAGAAATATCATCTTCCTTGTAGCAAGGGGGACCAGTTCAAGGCTGCTTTGACGATTAGTAAATCACTGACTCTCTTTGAATTGGTCTTATTTCTATCTGGAAAAAAATAGTATATAATATATAATTACTTTCTAACTAGGGAAGGGAATTTTGAAAACCACATATAATAATTTTTCACTTATATTGTTCTTTTATTCTTGATTGCTTAAAATTTCTGACATTGGATAGCTTGCTTAACCTAATATAACAATCCTTGGAAGGAGATACATAAGAGAAAGACATTATTGACTTTAGAGATAGGAAACAGGTATAGGTTTGTGAAATAGTATACTGGCACACTTTTTAGAATGTAAGAATATACTCTCTAGAAATATGTGTAATGTTGGCTTATTGATAAATGATAAACTAGATGGAAAATAATACTCTACATATTATTGCTGTCAATCTAATTTTTAATGATATAAATAATTATCAAAAGCATTTTTATGCTATTCACTTAAAGATTCAACATGCCTCTAATCTAAAGCTCTGGAGAACTGTAATGATTTCCATGAGAACCAGAATCACTCTTTTTCTTGAAAAATAAATTCACAAACTCAAAATTAACAGTAATGGTGGTTGAAAGAAGCCAAGCCATCATTTGCTCAGAAGAGAAACTTGTGAATCTTGAAGTAGCTTTATTTTGCCTAATACTAGATATATTGGACTGTCTATTACCCTTGGGGCTTGTGTAGTTAGTATATGTTTGAGGAGGAAAATTTCACTGAGGGTCTGTGGACAAGGGACTTTTTGAATGCAGGTCAAGGGCACACTTGCTCTGAGGAGTGGTGATTTATTGTATAGAAATCCATGATATACTGGGCTGTTTAAGGCAACCATACTCTAAAGAATGCAGGATTTTAGCTCTTGTGCCAGTGCCCAGGCACCTCTGCCTGCAACATTCTTCTGCCTTGTCTTTTCCAAGCCAACTCCCGCTACTCCTTTTTTTTTTTTTTTTTTTTTTTTTTGCAGTACGCGGGCCTCTCACTGTTGTGGCCTCTCCCGTTGCGGAGCACAGGCTCCGGACGCACAGGCTCAGCGGCCATGGCTCACGGGCCCAGCCGCTCCGCGGCATGTGGGATCTTACCGGACCGGGGCACAAACCCGTGTCCCCTGCATCGGCAGGTGGACTCTCAACCACTGCGCCACCAGGGAAGCCCCCGCTACTCCTTTAAAACTGATCCTGGGCATTTCTTCTGGAAAGCTCCTTAGACCCAAACCACCCTACCTCTGCTCCACTGTTCCTGGGCTGGGCATTCACTTATGTGGCCCTTATCACGCTGCCCTGGAATCGTCTGGCTCCCACTCTGGTCTGTGGCCCCATCAAGGATTGGGGCTGTCTTTGGCTTTTGTACCCCTAATGCCTAGCATCGGGTGAAACAGAGCAGGTGATCAATAAATGTTGTTGAATGAATAAACAGTTTATATTGAAATATATCTTCTTAATAAATTTAACTAAATACAAAAAGAATGACAGGTAAAAATCTTAAATTATACAATCTTATGTCCCACATTTTAAAAAATGGAAACTTCTTATATTAGGGTATTCACTCTTCTCCCCCTTTGCAAAAAATAAGTTACACATTCATAACGAAGTATTTTTATACCCTTGAATCCTCCTTTTTCTTATGTCCAGTTTTTCTCCCCTACAGCTTATTTGTCATGTTTCCCATTCTTGGATCTTGTGCTTCCCTTACCTAAGAGTTTATTTTTTATTTCAAAGAATCAGGTGATAAATGAGTTGGTGAAATTTGTCTTGATATTTAGGTAGTAGCTGAAGAGAACTTTCTTCTATCTCAGAACAGGGAAAATACAGAGATATTTGGGGAAGTCGGGACAATCAGGATAGTAAGGTGATTGACGGACTTCCAGGAATCTGCAATTCTGACCCATCTGAAGCAAAGAAGGGGAACAGTACAACTTAACTTTCATCTTCTATAAAAGGTTTTAAGTGCTGAACCCTCTAGAAAAGGCATTCTGGTTGCAAAGAACTGACTCACTGAAATTTCCTCAAGAAAAGGGGCGTTCATTGTGAAGATGCTCACAGATGGAACCTGGAATCAGAATTAGAAATCTTTCAGCTATTGAAGCAGCTCTAGGGACAACTTTCTGTCTTCTGTCCATCCCGTCCTCTCACTGTGTGTCTGCTTTACTTGGGCTCCTTTTGCTACCTGCTGGTTTGGTCTTCTAGCTTTATTCTGAGTAACTGCTCTCAATCTCATAGCTTTTGCTTACACGGAATTGTTGCTTCTTTGACTTGCCAAGACCCCCCATGTCCAAAACCCTACCATCTCTACCTTCCTTCCTTCCTGGCTTCTTCCTCATAGCTTCTGTCCTTATATTCTTTCATTTGTAGTATTCCCTGTTAATTGCTTCATTCTCTCAGAATTCCGTAATTCAGATTCCCAAGAAAGAATCCAGCTTATCTTTCCATTGCCCTTCCTTACAGGACTTTAACCAGCCTGTGACTGGAGTTGCCCAAGGGTCAGAACTACACCTCTAGTCCAGGGTGTTATAGCAAAGGGAGGTGGGTGGGAACGGGGGATTGTCGTTCGGTACAAAACTGGATTGTCTTTTAGTAGGAACTATGGAAGGGCCATCTTCCCTTCCATGTAGCGGGCAACAAATGTACTTGACATGTCTATTATGAGTCCATTATGGAAGTCTAAGAAATTAAGGATAACCAGATTATTAAAAATTAAAATGTTTCATGGATGATGATTATTATAACTGAGATAAGACTGTGGGAACAAATAGCAAATTTATAACCAGGAAAGAAATTGAGAGAGGGAAATGTATTAGAGTTAGTTCTTAATGAGTGACATCATTTCATATATTTATTGAAAACGAAAGTAGGTGAATAGTGAAAGGGAGACTATATTGGTATGGATCCCAGAGGCTAGTTTAAAAAGCAAGCATCAGGACTTCCCTGGCAGTCCAGTGGTTAGGACACCATGCTTCCACTGCAGGGGGCACAGTTTCCATCCCTGCTCCAGGAACCAAGATCCCGCATCCCGCATGCTGCAAGCCATGGAAAAAAAAAAAAGCAAGCATCATCCTGGAATTGGGGGCTAGAGGACAAATAGGAATACTAAGGTTAAGGAGTTTCTGCCTATATTCTCTTCCTGTATTTTCTTCCTCTACTTCTCTGTTCTGTACTTGATTCCTCTTATCTTTAGCTTCTTCTGGAATAATCTGTCATCAACTAGTGATGTGACTTTGGGCTGGTTATTTATTCTCTCTGAAACTCAATTTACTCATCTGTAAAATAGGGCTAATGATTACTATTTCAATAGCTTATTATATGAATTAAATTAGATGGCATAATATATTTAAAGTGACTGGTACACATTACCTAGAATGTAATAGGTGCTCAGTCAATTGTAGCAATTATTCTAGCACACAGGAAGGAAGGAAACATTGACTAAACAATGTGCTGGGCAAAATTTTGCTTGTCATATCATTTATTCCTTATAGCAGTCCTGCAGGTCTTGTATTATTGTTTCTATTTTTTATTGAGGTACAGGTACAGTATTATATAAGTTTCAGGTGTTATTTCTACTTTATGAATGAGGATACAATAATAATACTTAATGGAGTACTTGCTATGTGTAAAGCACTGAGCTAAACCCTTCCACGTGTTGTCATATTTAAACCAAGATAGGTGCCATTCATGTCTTCATCTCATAGTAGAGGGAACTAAGGTCTAGAGAGTTTAACTTGCCCAAAGTCATACAACTAGTAAGTGACAATCAGAGCTTGTGTGTAAGTCTATCTGAACTTAGGTCAGTCTGACTCTAAAGTTTTCCAAAATCACAGAGTTGATGAATGTGAGTGTGACTAAGTCAAGATTCAGGTCTGGTTTAGGGCAATAATTCTGCAGTTCACTACCAGAGAAACATGCCGATTGATGAAGAATAGTGGTAGCCACCATACACACACTTATGCTGCATCTGAATCTGAGTGCCGTGATTAGACAGCAAGGGCAAATTTTGGAAAGGGTTCAAAGGGAAAATTTTTTAAATAATTAAAATATGTCAAAATAAGGTCTCTCAGACCTGGTGAAATGATTTAATAAACATGTGTTGAATGTCTGTTGTGGGTCAGGCAGTGAAAAATAGGCTTGACACTGTGGAAATGCAAAATGCGTAAGGCTGAATCCCTCTCTTTAAGGTGCTTTCATTCTGGTGGAGGGAGATCGATGCTCACACAACAAATGATAAAGCATATAGCAATGGATCAAAGGACTGTGGAATCAAGAGAGAGAACATTAATTTGGTGGTGAAGGGAATGGTGGTGGAAGGAACTTGGGAAGGCTTCATGATGGAGATGGCATTTGCAATGTGGTTTTGAGGGGACAAATATCAAAATACTAGAAGGCTTCTATAGCTTCCTTTTTCTTCAAGTCAAGGGTTTTATAAAGGGTGGTATAAAGTAGCTAACTACTGTGGTAATATATTGCCAGATAATAGGGTTTTCAAAGATTAGGCTCTTTGCCTAAAAGTGGAGAAACATTTACTCTGATTAATCATAGAGAATAAACAACAAGGTCCTACTGTATAGCACAGGGAACTATATTCAGTATTCTGTGATAAACCATAATAGAAAAGAATATGAAAAAGAATGTATCAATATATATATGTATAACTGAATCACTTTGCTGTACAGCAGAAACACAACATTGTAAATCAACTAAACTTCAATTTAAAAATGTTTTAAGGGGCTTCCCTGGTGGCGCAGTGGTTGCGCGTCTGCCTGCCGATGCAGGGAAACCGGGTTCGCGCCCCGGTCTGGGAGGATCCCACGTGCCGCGGGGCGGCT
>NC_041217.1:76661711-76745262 GCF_002837175.3 Physeter macrocephalus | reverse complement strand
GGGCCTGCGCGTCCGGAGCCTGTGCTCCGCAACGGGAGAGGCCACAACAGTGAGAGGCCCGCGTACTGCAAAAAAAAAAAAAAAAAAAAGTAAAAATGTTTTAAAAATTTAAAAAATTAAAGGAAAAAATCATAGAGGCATATTGGCATTTTTCTGGTCTATACTTATCTATATTTTTATTGAAGGAATCATAAAATGGAATCCTCTATTCTGTGCATCCTCAGTTGGGGATCTATAGTTGTCCAGCAAGCCAACAAGGGCCTGCAAATCCCTCCAATGGCCAAATGGTACACCAGTATCAGTTCTCAGCTGTATTGAGTGGTATTAAGTAGTACTAAGGTACCGGCAGATAGGTCATTTATCCATCTACACTTTGATTGGAGATTTTTCTCTGTAATTGGGATTTCCCAATTTTCCTTACATACAATACCAGGATTTCTGAAATTTTTTTGAGACATCCTAATTTAAAACATTCTGTCTTGTCTCCATAAGTATATTCATGATTGGTAGTCTATGTGTTCTGATTGTTATTTCAGGTTGTTAATTAAATGGAGTTTCCACATCTTAATCCTGTTTATAGAGGCCAAGTAGACATCTTCTGCATACGTACCTTATCCACTTGCAGTGAGAATGTCCATACTTGTCTTTACGCTGTGAGGTAGAAACCCAGCTAAGATCTATTGTTTTGATTTATTTTGGTTCTTTGCTCAAGTCCCCTTTTCCCAAGCTCTGTCAATGGACTTTATGCTCATCTTTTTTTCAAGGCCTGGCTCAAATGTCACCTTCCTCACAAAGTCTTTCTCAATTCCTAGAGCCTGAGAAATCTCTCCAGCTCCATGGTGTCCATGTTACTTGTACTTTTCTTGGAATGATCATAATAGCTATACATATGTGTTCACTATCACAAATCCCTTAACAGATAATAAACAAGAGGACAGGGCCTTAGGTTCTATTCACCGATGTGTCCCTCAAAATACCCAACAGGGTCCCTGCCTCACAAGTGGTTGGTGCTCAGAGGTGTTTATTGAACTGAACTGAGTCGAATTCTTGGCTTCGTTGGATTGGCTTTAGGTATGGTTAACACTGATGTCCGAGCCCCAGTTCCCTTTTAGAAAAGAAATGTTGCTTTAAAAAAAAGTATCATCTTACTGATTTTAGAATGAAAGAAGCCATGTAACATAAACAGTTATTGTAATTATTATTAATAAGCATCATTAAAATAGCATGAACTGATAGGATTATTTCCTTCAGGCTTGGTAAACAAACTGGTCTTTTCCATCTCCAATATCTGTGATTCCTTGAAATTTTATGTAGACAAGTACACGCTAATGTACACTGGAAGGAACAATTGAAACAGCTCATACTCACTGATGGGCTCTGAATTACTCTACTTGTAAGTGCTCAGGAAAAAGATCTTGGATTCATTGTGGTTTGCTCAATGGAGACATCTGCTTGCTGTGCAGCCGTAGTCAGAAGAATGAATGAGATATAATAGGGTGTATTAACTTTGAGAATGGGATAAAGAATAATGCAGAAAATAATATAGTGCACATAATTTGGCATTGACTATTTCTGTAATTACAATAAAACACTTTAATGATATACATTGATGTTATGATTTCACCTTAAAATCAGAATTCGGCATTGGGTCCTTTCATTTCAAAGAAAACAAAGCAGAAATACAAAGGATCCAGAGAAAAACAACAGACTGTCTCCAAGACATACAAGGGATTTGCCTGTAATGAGAAACTGAAAAGACAAGGACATTTTAATTTGGATTAAGGGGGGAAAATGACATTGTATAAATTTATTTAAAATTAATGAAAGTTTCAGAAAATTGCTAGAGCTAGCTTCTGATTATCCCTGGTAATGGAGGTCAGAGATAGGCAGGACAATTGAAATCCTTGATAATCTCCAACCCTCATTTTAGCTATTAGTTGCAGCATCCTGTCCTATGAAAAGTTTTAACAGATGAATAAATACAAGACATAGCAGACCATGGTTTGTCAACTAAATGGCTCATGAGAAAGACAGTCTGGGGTGTGTTGGGAAGCACACAGAATTTGGAATAAGGTGAGCAGGGTTCTATTTTATCATTTCTGTTTATCATCTTTACAACCTTGAATGATATGCTTAACTTCTATGAGACCCAGTTAGTTCCCTCATCTGTAAAATGAAGGATCTGTAAAATTACGGGTTTGTTGGAAGAACTAAATAAGCTAGTGGAAGTGGTTGGTGAGAGGTAATGTATGAATTTGAGAGCTGGCTGTCAAATGCGCCTGCTTTCCTACTTGTCTTGCCCATCTCAAGAGCAGACATGCCTCCCAGCACCTGGGGGCTTACACCACACCTTCCCTTCTCTTGAATCTTCTACTTCTTGTGTTCGTGGCAGGAGATTTTAGAAGAGGTATGCAACATTTCCATCATCTCCAGAATCATCTGCAGCATGCCTATTCCCTTGCTCCCAGAAAGACTTAAGATAATTTTGCATCTGTTTTTATTAATGCATGATTATTTAAAGGTCATCGCCGGTAATTTGCTCAATAGCCCTTTGAGGTGCATACTGCAATTATCCTCACCTTCCAGATGCAGACGCTGAGGCACAGACAGCTTGCTTAGAGACAGATAGTAATGGCAGAATAAAGAATCAAACCTATGCTAACTTGCCTCTGGGTTGATTTTAAAACTCTAAAAACAGACTCATGTGACAGTACCTTCCCTGGAGAGTGACTGGCTTTTCTTTATTTCCCTAGGAACTCCTACTCTATCCTTGGGCACACAGTTCAGTACTCATCTGCGTCATAGAGCCCATCCTAAGCCCTCTCCTCCCTTGGAAGAAGTCATCTTGTCTACCTGCACACCCTGTATTATAGCTCTTAACAGGCTATTATGTTAACAACAGTAGAAACCCTTATACCCTATTCAGTTAATAGTTGGTGACTTAGCTGAACAAGTTAGTTAAAGCAAGAATCATACAAAATGATGGAATCATTCCTTAAGCCTTGATTTCAACTTAAAACATCTCTCAAGTTTTTGATGTAGGGCCAAGGCCTGTCTTTTGAGTTTAGGGCCTCCCGTTAGTGCTTTGCATCCTACTTCTTGTATAAGCCACACCTCCGAGCCTTTCACAATCATTTTGTCTCAGTTTCTTTAAAGTGGAGCGAGATCTTAAAGACATTTTGTGAGGCAATCCGATTTTTCCAGATTTAATGATGTTTTACAGTTGGCTCTCCCACACCTAAGTTGACAGTACATTTTCAGTGACTCATCTTTTATATGCCTTTCCCAAACATTCAACTTGGATCTTATAGAAACAACTTATCTCTTTTGCACTCATATTTCATTAAGTAACTTTAATTAAATTGTGTAATTATGATAATAGGAAGAACTAGCATAAACAGATTGGGAACAAACAGATTGGCTTCTGGTGAGCAGACAACTCCACAGGTGGGAGTAGCAGGGTGCAGGCCTGCTAGAGTAGCCACTACTGGCTGTGATCACTCAGCATGTTGTGGGCCTTGTCTTTACATTTGCAGAGGGAATGGAGACCACAGATTAGTCATTTAAGTGTCAGCCACTTAAGAGAGCCCTGGCTCAGTATGGCTTCTGTTCCATGTCTGGCCTAGAAGATGAATACCTTGAAGGTCTAGCTTTTATCTTTCTGGTTAGTTCCAGAACCTAGCACAGTGGTGGGTGTATAGTGGGCCCTCAATAAACGTTGATAAACTAGCTAACTGACTATACCAACAAAAACAAAACTCAGCTTTGCCGCTGCACATCTTCTGGTGAGGGTCCTAAGCACCAATCCACTGTGCAGAAGTTGGATTAGAGAGAAAGAGCTAGCAAATGAATTCCTAATATTGCTGTAAGATGAGATGATATATCACCATTAAGTAGTAAAATAGAAGGCAGCTATAAAGAAGTGAATTTTGTGTAATACGTAATTAACCCAGGTAACTCACTAACACAAAATAATAGTGAGACAATACACCTGATAACATCTTATAAAGGATTAAATAGTATTCTTAGATGAGAAAAAATCCACATTTACAACCACAGAATTTGACTACAAAAACCTCTCTGATGATTATGTTCCGGACCAGCGGGGTCAAGAAAAAATTTCCCTGACGTATCCTTGCAGCATTGAGTTTATTATATACTTCTTGTGACAAAGTAAGGCATCTTGAACTGAGCACTAGAAGAGGAAAGAAGTCAGAGCTGAAGGATATTAAACTTGATGGTAGGTTTTGGAGAAGCGGGTAGAGTGTTGGTGATGGCAGGGATGTCCTCTTTCCTAAGATAAAGTGGGCAAAAACATTTAGCCTTACGCTCAAAAAATGTGTGAAACAAAATAAACTGAACAAGCACAGTTGGAAAAGTAGAGAAAGTTTATATGACAAGGAAGTGGGATGAGAAAGAGTATATATACATATATGGTATATGTGTATGTGTGTAGAGTAGAAATAACCCTCCATAGGATCTGGTGTAAACCTTCTCATTAATTTTTTAAAATTAATTTTTAATTAATTAATTTATTTTTGGCTGCGTTGGGTCTTCGTTGCTGCGCGTGGGCTTTCTTTAGTTGCGGCGAGCAGGGGCTACTCTTCATTTCGGTGTGTGGGCTTCTCATT
Organism: Physeter macrocephalus; assembly: GCF_002837175.3. Taxonomy (NCBI): domain Eukaryota; kingdom Metazoa; phylum Chordata; class Mammalia; order Artiodactyla; family Physeteridae; genus Physeter; species Physeter macrocephalus. The sequence continues at coordinate 76,740,631 of NC_041217.1, read as the reverse complement.
TCAGTGGCTTCTCTTGTTGAGGAGCATGGGTTCTAGGCACCTGGGCTTCAGTCGTTGAGGCACATGGGCTCAGTAGTCGTGGCTCACGGGCTCTAGAGCACAGGCTCAGTAGTTGTGGCGCACGGGCTCTAGAGCACAGGCTCAGTAGTTGTGGCGCACGGGCTTAGTTGCTCTGCGGCATGTGGGATCTTCCCGGACCAGGGCTCGAACCTGTGTTCCCTGCATTGGCAGGTGGATTCTTAACCCCACTGCGCCACCAGGGAAGTCCCAATATATATTATGTGTGTGTGTGTGTGTGTGTGTGTGTGTGTGTGTGTGTGTGTGTGTGTGTGTGTGTAGAGTAGAAATAACCCTCCATAGGATCTGGTGTGAACCTTCTCATTAATTTTCTGTATTGAGAATCTGTAGGCCAATTCCAATAATTAATTCTTGAGGCCCTCCCTGCTCCTCAAGAGGTTTTGATCAGTTGTCTAGAAAAGGAAGAATGGAATTAACACTGTATTGGGCACTCATTGTATGCCAGTTATTATGCTAAGTGTTTAATATATGTGAGCAGATTCCTTTGAATATAAGTTGCAATTGATTTTTTTTTTTTTTTTTGCGCTACGCGGGCCTCTCACTGTTGTGGCCTCTCCCCTTCATCGGCAGGCGGACTCTCAACCACTGCGCCACCAGGGAAGCCCCGCAATTGATTTTTGTAAGATCCACATTACTTTATGTGCCGCTATGAAAGGAAAAAAAAAAACTTCTCCCAATTAAACCATGGCATACCATCAATGTTAAAATACATCTTGATTTCAGAACTATTGAACGTGAAAAATATGCACCTTAGAATCAGTGAGATGTGGTATCTCATTCAATCCTCCCAACAACCCTTAAATTAAGTATTAATATTCCAGGATGAAGAAAGTGAGGCTCAGAGAGGTCAAGTAATTTGCCTGAAGTGAAGTAGCAGATAAGTGTTAGAGCTGGAGTTTAACCCAAATTAGTCTGTCTCCAAATCCAGTGCCCTTTCCATAGTACTATGCTGCTGATGGAAATCAGTGCTTGCCTAGGACTCAGAGATTTTAGAAAATAAATAATAAAAACAATGTATTCTAGTAAAAGCAGTTACTTTTGGACTTGTCTCCCCAAAACCTTTTCTCAGGGGAAAACTGAGAGATGCTGGAGTCAAAGAGAGCCATGGATTTCTAAGAGTAGAAGGACAATCTGAGTTCCTCTGGTTCAGTCTCTCTCTGGTGCTTGAACCCCGAAGATGACATTCCCCCAAGGAGCCCTGTGGCCTCTGAGAAGCACCAGCAGGGCAGGGCCACTTGGGCAGCTCAGTGCAACTTTTGTGAGCTTTGCTTTCATCTACTCACTGGTCCTGGTTCTACGTGTGGGGACATCTAGGGTTGGCCTCACTGTCTTAGCACCACGTGGGCCTTCCCGTATTTGAAAACAAGTATGAGGACCCCTCCAAGACTTGTTTTCTCTAAGTTGAACAATCTGAGCTCCTTATAGGACATGGTATAGAAATCTCTCTGGCCACTATTCTGATGTCTGTATTCCTTTTAAAGAGAGGCATTCAGAATTGATCATTTTGTTTCGTATGGAATAGAGAACTGTCACCTCCCTTGCTTTAGGTACAATACTTCTCTTGGTACAATCTGTGAGTACATTTGATGTTTCCAGCTCCTCATCACGGAGGTATAAACTCCTCCTTCCGCAGCCCCTTCTTCTTTACTCTCCTTCTCTCTCTTTTTTTTTTTTAAACACCTACTGCTATGTAGGCAACCTGGACTTTAAAATTTATTTTGTTAGAATTGACTTTCTAAGGATTTTTTACTTTGGGCTTTTGCTTTGTTGGGGTTTGTTTTTTGTTTTTGCATTTGACGCTCATCTCTCCCAATTTTGTAACATCCACAAATGAGATTTTTAAAAAAGGTTTTTCAGAGCATTAACAAAAGTATTGCTATACAAATTGAGCCAGACTAGAGCCAAAGACAGAGCTGGTTGGGACGTCGTAGGCAATCTTTTAGTTGTTCAGTACCAATCCACCAAATTCTTCCGTCACACCCTATATTTCTCTATCTTGTTTATAAGAATATCAGGGGCCTTACACATGCCATCCCATTTAACCTGGGCAAAACGTCCATGAACCAGATATTACTGTTCCTGTTTTACAGTTAGGCAAACTGAGCCTGAGACAGGTGAAAGAGCTTGCCCAGGATTGTTTGTTAGAAGCAGAACCAGGATTTGCACCCATGTTTTCACGTCCCTTCTCCTCCACCCGTGGATGTACCGCTTGCAAATTACTTTGCTGAAATCCAGAAATGGCATTTTTACCTCATTTTCCTAAACTACAGGAGAGTACTTCTGACCTCAAGGAGCCAAACGTCATAAAAGAAGTGCACTCTCTTCCTCCTTCCCCCAGCGAACCATAGCCAAGAGAATGGATACCTCATTCCTCTCTAAGGATGGGTAGGACTCACACCCTTCCCTTCCTGTTGATCTCTCTTAGACACAAAAACAGCGTTTGAAAGAAAAGATTCTTTCCTGGACCCTCTGGGCAATTGAACAGTAGTTGGTCCTGAAGGCCAGGAGCTAGGCCCAGAGAAAACAGAGATTTTTAAGAAGCTGGTAAAAGCTAGTTACCTAAATTCTTGGTAATAAAGTCAATTTCCATTCCTCAGCACATGCTATGAGGACTTCATATTTCAAAATAAATTACAGTTGTAAAGTTAAAAAAGAAAGGAAAAGAAAACAACAGAAGTGATGCACAGAAGATCCAGGGAACCAACCATACTGCTCAAATCATGACTGGTATCCAGCTTGTTGGTAGGAAAGAAGGTGTGTGGGCACGGATGGGATTCATAAGGGGGCGCCACTCCAGCGTGAGGTGAGCCATACACTGAGGAAGTGTTGACTGCCACGTTGCTCTCTCGCTGAGGGACTGATCTTTGGTGGATTCCTTAACCTTACAGGAGGAGTCTTTTTAACCATTAAATAGTGATAAAAACAAGGCACCATTAGTTCATGGGAGCGTCGTGATTCTCAGACATAATTAATAACAGATGGTTTGCAACTAAACAATGCACTAGCAATATGTATAATTTAAATAACAATGGGGACATCTGATTATCCTCCTTCATAAAGAGAGTCAAGGTCTGTGCATGAAGCAAAAGATAGTGAGTGAGGAAAGGTTGCCTTGTTGCTTCCCAAGCAAGCGTTGTGCCCATTTTCTACGTAAAGAGAAGCCTTTGCTCGGTGAGGAAGTTCATTCAGTACTTTTCTTGCAAAGCAACGTTGCTGAAGATAAATGAACTCAACGACACAGCTGATTGAGGTAAACCCCAACACGCTAATTCAGTCTTTCTGGAATGCTAATATAGTACATGAAGAATTAGGGAATTAGCTGAAACTTTTATCTTTTTTTCTAAAAAGGAACTACTCAACTCAAAATTAATTGCTAAGGGCAATGGTTCTACATTATTTCCCATAAACCTGCCTTGGGGATTGAAGGGCTGTGGGTAGTGAGAGCCACAGACACAGAATCTGTGTCCTAGGGCACTGTTAACACAGTGCATGATTTTCAGGCTACTCCCAAGTGACTTTTTCTCACATCCATTCCATGTAGAACAATGGAAACCTATTTCCCTGCTTATTTGTGTTTCCCGGGAGCCCTTAAATGCCATGGTGAAGATTAAAGGGCTAGGCCCTTCTTATTCCCTCTAATGATTATTCATAATTTTCTAAAATCATCTTATTGGGGCTTCCCTGGTGGCGCAGTGGTTGAGAGTCTGCCTGCTAATGCAGGGGACACGGGTTCGAGCCCTGGTCTGGGAGGATCCCACATGCCGCGGAGCAACTGGGCCCGTGAGCCACAAATACTGAGCCTGCGCGTCTGGAGCCTGTGCTCCGCAATGGGAGAGGCCGCGATAGTGAGAGGCCCGCGCACCGCGATGAAGGGTGGCCCCCGCTCGCCGCAACTGGAGAAAGCCCTCGCACAGAAACGAAGACCCAACACAGCCAAAAATAAAAATAAATAAATTTAAAATCATCTTATTGAACGACGCCACCTAAAGATGAATTTTAGGTTTAACTGTCTATTTGTTCATTCATTCATTCAATAAATATTTATCAGTTACCTCCTGTACACTATGTTCTCTGCTAGGGACTAACAAGCATAAAAAATGAATAGGATTCAGTCATCATCCTCCAGGAGCTAATAATTTAGTGCAGAGTAAGACATGGACACAGATAACTATAATACAAAGAACAATTTAATAAATGCTTTAAAAAGAGTCAGGCAAAAAATCCTGTGGGAGGTTCACATCTAGTCAGAAAGAGCAGAGGAAGCATCACGAAGATGGTATCATTTGACTCCAGGGATTGAACAGTATAAGGCATCTCACAGATGTAATTGGAGGAAGCATCCGTTCAGACCCAGGAAACAGCATAAATAAAAGCAAGCCATGTGCTAAGAAGAGTAAATAGACCACTTTAGCCAAACCATAGGATGAATGTAGGCACGTATGGAGAGAACAGTAGCTTAGGATACATGGTGAAGGATCTTAAACACTGGGTTAGAGAATTATAATCGAGTTTCTTGGGCAGTGGAGAGCCGTTGAAAGTTCTTGAGCAAGAAAAGTGACATAAGCAGACCTTTACTTTTGGAAGATTTATCTGGCAGTAGTATGTGGGGTGGAAGGGTCAGTCAAGAGTCTGGAAGACCAGTTAGAGAGCTACTAGAGTAATGGTGGGAAGTGGTGAGGACTTGAATTAGGGTGACGGCACTGGGAATGCGACGGTGGGGTTGAACTTCAGAAACACAAGAGGCCGACTTGATAGGATTTGGCAACAGATTAAATGGGGGTGGGGAGAGACTCACGCATGACAGGTAACTGGCAAAATGATGATGCTCTTAAGAGAAACTGGCTGCATGCACTTATGTACTTACATTTTTGTGTTTGGGTGAGGGGATGGCAGGATTAGGAATAATCTTTTTAAAAGGCAAATCAGATCCCATTGCTCCCCTGCTTAATAATATCCAAATGGCCTTCCACTGCATTTAGAATGAAATGCTAACTCCTTACCATGGCCTAGTGTAAGCTCTACATGTCCTGGCCCCTGGTTCACTCTAACCTCATCTCTTGGCACCCTCTCCAGTACTTCAGCTTTAGCCACACTGGCCTTCTTTCGGTCCCTGAAATGCACCAACTTTATTCCTGCCTCAGGGCCTTTGCATTTGCTGTACCCTATGCCCAGAACACTCTGCCCTCACATAACTGGCCGTTCTTGTCAGTCAGGTCTCAGCTTAGATGTTATCTCCTCAGAGAGGCCTTTCCTAACCAATCAATTACCATACCCTTTGCCCACAGCCACTCTTTATCACATCATCCTACTTTTATTCTTCACAGCACTTGCCATAATCTGAAATGATCTTGTTTGTGTACATTGTATCTGTTCCCCTCTAACAAAAGTAAGCTCCAAGACTGTGTCCATATCATAACTATATCTCAATTATTAGAATCAAGCCTAGCATATATGAGGTGCTTCATAAATAGTTGCCAAATGAATGAATGAATGAATGAATGGATTCTCTTTGGAGAATGTTGGCTTTTTATTCAGGTGTCACATTCAGGTAGAGATGGGCAACAAATAATTGGATATGTGGGACTAGAGCTCAAGACAGGCCGAGGTTTGACATCTGTCTTCCAGGAGATGAAAAGTCAGGAAACATATTACAGCTCCAGGACCTTTTTGAGCAAAGGCATCACTTTAATGTTTCAGCCTCAATCACTGATCCTAAAGCTACAATCTCCGACTCAACCTACATTGTCCAAGTGAGTGTATTCTGTCCTCCAGAGATTGTCTACTTGGTAGACTTTAGCAAAAATGCTATTTTGTCTGAAATAGTTTTGGAATACCTTTTCAGAGTTGACCACAGAGTCTGTAGGACCTTAGTAATAATGCAAAATATTAATAACTTCCATTCACTAAGCACTTGTGCCAGGTACTGTACTAAGTATTTTCACATATTATCTCATTTAATCCACCTTAAAACCTTGTAAAGTAGGTAAAAAGGTTCCCCAATTTTGCAATTGAGGAAACCAAGACTCGGAAGCATTAAAATCCTTGAAAAATGTCAAAACTAAAGTTCAAATTTAGTCTCAGTGACTCCAAAGCCTGCATGCTTAACTGCTTTGCAGCATGCTCTGTGGTGAGGTGTGTGTATGGGGAGAGTTTGTGGGATAGTGGGAAGGGGGTGGGAATCTTTCTTTTCCTTTGAATGTGAATGTGACTTCTGAAAACAGCCAGGAGCTGTAGAGCAGAATCCCGGTTGTACCACTCACTAGGCATGTGAACTCAGACTAATAACTTTATCAACGATAAAATGCTGCTGAGAATGCTGTCTCATAGCACTTGTTCTGTCACGTACAATCTGCAGAACACTTGGCACACAGTGGGACTTAATTTTTCACTCCTTTCTTTTTCTCACAAGAGACACAACTAACTTTTGATTCTTTTAGGGTTTTATGGTCTAGTTGGTAGATTATTGAGTCCCTTGCTTTTCCTCATCTTTCCTATTATCACATTTAAGAGTATTGTATAATTTGTTACCACTTCCACAATGAAGTTAAGCAAGGGTAGGATTGGAGGTTGTACTGTCTGTGAAAGGAACCAGAGAAATGAAGTCTGTATTGATTGATTTAAATTATTGCTTCATTACTGTTTGAAATCTGTGACCTTAGGCAAGCATCCGGGTCTCAATTTGCTCCTCTGTAAAATGAGATCATATTATTTGTCTTCTACATCACAGGGTTGTTGTGAGGACCAAATTATTGTCACGAAAGAACTTTGGAGAGCATAAAGTCATATATAATTTTAAGGTACTATTACTGCCTTCATTACAAAATGAGAGTCCATCCTTCTTTTTTAGAAGGTCTAAAACAATAATACTGCTCTGATTGTAAACTGCCTGAATTAAACTCATGCCTTCTTTTATTCTTCCATTGAAATAATTCTCAAACCACTCTCTTATTCTTTTGTCTTTATAAAGTTCTGGCTTAAATGAAGTTTACATCTGCCCTATCCAGTATGGTAGCCAATATTCACCTGTGGCCATCTACATTTAATTTAATTTAATAAAATTAAATTCAGTTCTTCAGTCCACTAGCCTCATTTCAAGCACTCAATAGCCACGTGCAGCTAATGGCTACCAAATTTGACACTGCAGATAGAGAACATTTCCCTCTTTGCAAGAAGTTCCATTGGGTAGCACTGTTGTTGATTTTCTTGAGTTCCATTTTTCCATTCTTTCTCATAGCCCTATAGCCATGATAAAACCAAGCTAGATGTTCTTCAGATGAGGAAATTGAGACCCAATGTACTTGCAAACAACTGTATGATAGAATATCAAGGATCAAAAGAATGTTGGCCATCATCTATTCCAACTTCCTAATTTTATACAGTAGAAAATTTAAGCCCAAGGAAGTGATATCACTTGCTTGAGCTCATACAATTCTTCAGTGCATTTCCACTGTTCTTTTCACAGTTTAACGGTGGACACATAAGTAATAGAGTAGGCTTCTCTTCCTCTTGCAGGGCTGCTAATACCATCCATCTCAGAAGAAAATATGCCTGAGACAGAATTTACAAGTTGCTTGCTATTGTCATTCAGCATCCTTCTCCTGCCTGGCCAAATGCTGCTGGTGAGCCCTTCCTATGCCACAGTGAAGATATGCTGAAAGCTGGGGAGCACACCCTTCCACGACTGCCTCTGTTAAGTTACAAGGGCCCTAGAAGTCTGGCTGCCTTGAGAACCAGAGTATTCTGTGATTGAGAACCAGAGTATTCTGTGATTGAGAATTTGAATAAATTCCCCAGATCAGCTCAAATTCCATGAGATTGGCTTCACTTCCTCTACACTCACTTAAATCATGAAAATATTGGATCTTTCAGCAAAGTGTTAGGGAATTTAAAATGGGGATTGTTGTTCCCAGGGTTATATGCAATATAGTTGTAAAATGGTAAACAGCTCTTGGTATATGGCAGGTGCCCAGTAGGCGTTTAATTCCCTTCCCTCCAGCTCCACGCACTTCTACCCCCATCCTCTAACCAGCTGCTGGCCCTTTCCTAGATAACCAACATAACACTTGCAATTTCCAAGCTGCTAGAACCCCAAACTCCTGTTTTGTTTTGTTTTTTAAATTCTTATCCCTTTGATCAACCTTCTTTAAGAACCTACAATCAAGGGCCCTGTATATGAACAGTTGTAAAGGTATGGGGGGGGGGATATTTTAAGAATTTATCAAGACAAAGGATGTGGTTGGTATAAAAGCATTTCTAGAGACAAGAGGGTACATTTGGAGTAGGAAGCATACCAGAAAATCTGCGCTGTGTGGTTGCCCTGCCCCTTCATACATCTGTGTGGATTAAACAACCGTGGGTTCCATTATTCAGGTGAAATGGCCATTGGGGCCTTATTGGGAAAGGGGTTAGCTGGGTACTTGAGAACCAAATATATGTATAGGCGGAGGTGGGTCCAGGTTTGGGGGAACCTGAAGTTTATTCAGTTTGAGGGACCCTCCTGAAAAAAGAATATTCAAAATTAATTAGGCGCAGGACCCTGGAGGGGAGCTGTGAAAGTGAGGCTAAAGCTTCATTGTCTTTTGTCTTTTGTTTATAGGTTTAAGACCTAGCTATGAGGGTTTCTTTATGTTTATGATATCCCATGGGGGAGGGGGAGGCGTAGTGGGGATGCTGGGAGAAAGCTAATCAGAGAAGGATTCTGGATATGGAAGGTTATTGCATCAGGCATCTTTTATTAACTAATCTTATATGGAAGCTAGAAAAAAAGGCTGAATTGGACCCTGTGGGAAATAGAGTCTGGGTGGTTAGGAAGCTGAAGGGGGGAAAAGAACATCTTCCAATGTGGAAAAGGGACAAATACTAACATTGTCTGTTTACAGTTGTGTTTGACTCAATGAAGTGATATTGTATTCTTTTTTTCCTCTCGTTTTCTAAAAAAAGCAACCCCTTCCTAACCCTCCCTCACCTGACACATACACACACACACACACACACACACACACACACACAACTCCAACAAGTGGATTTTGCAAACCCATTGGCTTTGATAATGAATTCTTGTAAAAGTGAATTCACTGACTGTACAGAAGCTAGGAAATCAGGGTAAGATTTTAAAAATCTCCTTAACATGTTACTATTACAATAGCAAGTCTAACTCTGGCCTGCTTTTCACCATCATAGATAATTTATTTCCAAAATATTCTAATTGAGTTGACATTTCACACATACTTGATATATGTCTAAGGGAAATTTAGGAGAGAAGACCAAAATGGAACCCATTCATTTTTTTTTCATTTATTTTTGAGTCCAGTAAGAGCAAGGAGAAAATATTTTATTTTAAAAAAACAGATATGTTCAACAATTCGTGGTACAAAAATCAATATTCTTTTAAAGCATCAAACTTGGCTTGTAACTGACACTCAGTAGGGAGTAATGCCTAACTCTGTTGAAGGAAAATATGTGAGGAAATAATGAGAATATAAGAAGTGAAAGCGGGCTTCCCTGGTAGCACAGTGGTTAAGAACCCGCCTGCCAATGCAGGGGACACAGGTTCGGTCCCTGGACCGGGAAGGCCCCACATGCCGCGGAGCAACTAAGCCTGTGCACCACAACTACTGTGCCTGTGCTCTAGAGCCCGCGAGCCACAACTGCTGAGCCCACATGCCACAACTACTGAAGCCCGCTTGCCTAGAGCCCTTGGTCCACAACAAGAGTAGCCCCCACTCGTCGCAACTAGAGAGAGCCCGCGTGCAGCAACAAAGACGCAGTGCAGCCAAAATAAATAAATAAATAAAATTTATTTTTTAAAAAAAGTGAAAGCAAGTAGTGTTCCTGCATAATGAAACCTAAATCCGTTCTTGTCCTACGACCTCCACCCCCACCCCAATCTCAAGAATCAATCTCTTCCTCCTCCGAATGCAGAGATCCCCTTATTTACTTTGAGGGTGGCATTGCTAGTGACCCAGCAGGTCTGACTGCCTTTCTGCTCAACTGCTGGCTATCTATTTCAAATTTTATGTTTCATTTCAGCTCTAATAATCTCTCTCTTTCAAACTGCACTCATACTGCTCTGTAACTCACTTGTGCACTCGAACACTGGTAAACCCCATTCACTCTCCTTGATAAAGCCTGCTGTCTCCTTTCTTTTGGAAGGCCTTGCGTATCAAGCTTTTGATATGCTAATGAACCCACTGACCTCTGTAGCCAATGCCTTATCTTTTTAGACTTCCAAGGGACCCACTCATCCCAAGAAAGTTCTAGTCAGATTACTTCTCCCAATAGGGCTCTGTTTTAAGTGCTTTAGGGCAAAAATGTGGCCAAATTATCTCATAAAAGGTGAGTTCCACAGCCTTTAGAGGCTTTATAACCTAACAGAACAAATTCTTCCTAACAAATACCCTGTTGACCATTCAACCTAGAATGCTGGACTTCATGGAATCACAAAATTTCAGAGTTGCAAGGAATCACATTTGGTCCAACATCTCACTGAATGCTTAAAACCCTTCTCTCATTAAATGTCATACCTGGGCAATGTTGAACCAGAAAGCTTGTTGGGGAAAAAAGGCAAAAACAAGACAGTCTCTTTGTCATTTTACTTGGTTCCAAACAGAACAAAAATTAATAGTTTGTGATTTCTATACACCTATCTGAGTGGCAACCTTTTACTTTTTATTTTCTTTTTTTCAAATGTAGAAACGGATCAAATGAAATGGGAGGGCAAATTCAAGAGGACTTTTAGCAGACTTCTTTTACTTGCTTCCCTCTTTCCCACAGTCTTTCTAAAAGACATAGTAAGTGAAATAATTAGACTTGAGGACATCTTTGAAGAAAGGCCACCTTCTATACAGGCCCAGAGAAGAGGTTTTCCAAAAGAAGGTGCATTTCTTTATGTGTATCGCTGTATACATGCTTACATTTTTCCCACGGCTTGTTTTTTGTTTGTTTTTTTGTTGTTTTTTTTTTGTGGTACGCGGGCCTCTCACTGCTGTGGCCTCTCCCGTTGCGGAGCACAGACTCCGGACGCGCAGGCTCAGTGGCCATGGCTCACGGGCCCAGCCGCTCCGCGGCACGTGGGATCTTCCCGGACCGGGGCAGGAACCCGTGTCCCCTGCATCGGCAGGCGGACCCTCAACCACTGCGCCACCAGGGAAGCCCTCCCACGGCTTTTTTATACGTGTGTCCCGTTTCCCATCATTCTCGTTCATTCATTCATTTATTCAGTCATTCCCTGGGTACCTACCACTGTTCCAGGTGCTACGGATCCCTAGGAATCATAGATAAATAGTCTTCTCTTCAGGGAGCATACTGTGTAGTGTAGTGATGAATAAACAGTCCAATATAGAGTGGCAAAAATGATAAACAGAATCCTGGAGAAGGGAAGGTGACCACCAGGCAGCTGGGGGAAGCAGGGGAAGAAGAAAACTCTTACAGTGAGCTTTACAGGTCTAGAGGAGCATTCTGGGTGAACAAATGGGGAAGGGAGGCAAGTGGAGGAAGGGCATCCACTAAGGGGGAACAGAATGTGTGAGGTCATAAAGCCACTCGAGAACCAAGCCTTCTTAGTAAATAATAATAATTATTATTTTTTTATAAATTTATTTATGTATTTATTTATTTTTGGCTGTGTTGGGTCTTTGTTTCTGTGCGAGGGCTTTCTCCAGTTGCGGCGAGCAGGGGGCCACTCTTCATTGCGGTGCGCGGGCCTCCTCACGGTCATGGCCTCTCCCGTTGCGGAGCACAGGCTCCAGACGCGCAGGCTCAGTATTTGTGGCTCACGGGCTTTGCTGTTCCGCGGCATGTGGGATCTTCCCAGACCAGGGCTCGAACTCGTGTCCCCTGCATTGGCAGGCAGATTCTTAACCACTGCGCCACCAGGGAAGCCCAATAATTATTTTCTTAAAAAGGATTCTTTTTGGAGAGAGTAGACGGAAATGAGCAAGGGGCCAGAAGAGAAAGGATCTGTCTCACGACAAGGACTTTGCAATTTATCCTGTAAGATCATTCTGACAACACTTTGGACCAGGAGAAGACTAGAGCCAGAGTTATTAAATAGCTGACTCTCACAGTGAAACTTGGGGGGGAAGGGGTGAAGGTCATTGGCAGTGAGAATGAGGAGGAAGGGGTGTATTTAAAACATTTTAGAGGTAGAATCTGAAAGACAAGGTGGTAGTGAGACAGTAGATCCTGGGATGACTCTGGACTCTGGTTTAGGTACCTGGGTATTAAAGGTGCCATTTTCTGAATTAAAAAAAAAAGAATAGGGGTTAAAAAAGGAAGATCAGCCACAGGAGAAGATTACTTCTGTTTATGCTGAATCTGAAGACTATGGGACATCCTGATGTCCTAATGCAGCCTGTGGTTGGGAAAAGTCCGGCTAAAGCTCAGTTAGTTTCAACAGACAAATGTTGATTATATACTTTCTATATGTCACCTATTGTATTCAGAGGATGTCTGGGATAGAGATATTGGTTTGAGAACCATTTGTTTGTAAGTGGCAGTTGAAGCTATGGTATATCACCCAGGAGGAGCATGTTGAATGAAAAGAAAAGTCTTGAGATGGAAGCCTGGGATCCCTGATACTTCATGAAAAGTAGAAGAAAGCTGGGAAGAAAATGGGAAGTGAGAGGAGAATTAGAAAGGTGGCATCACAGAAGCTACAGGGAGACAACTGCAAGAGGCCTTGAGGAGTCAATGGTGTGAATCCTGCAAAGTCAGGCAGGAGATAGGGTGGAAAGTGCCTTCTGCAGTTGACAGTTTGAAGCCATTTGTGACCTACATGAAAGCAATGGAGTAGATGGGAACTTTGCATTACCTTCTTAGGGGCAGGGATCATGTTTTCAAATTCTTACATATTTATGCTCTACGTTTGCCTCTCTTCCTCATCCTATCCCTTTGCACCCCCCTCCCCAAATACAACATTATTTTCTGATTTCTCTCCTGAATTCCAGACACATTTACAACCACCCATGGACACCACGAGCAAAACAAAATGCATGCACTTTCATCTAAAAAGCCAGAATCTCTTCCTGTATTCCCTTTCCTACTTGAATAATCCCACCTTTCATCTGGTCCCCTAAGCTAGAACTCTTGGACTCATTGAATTCTTTGTCTTCCTCACCTTCTACTTCCAAACAGTCATGAGAATCTACTGACTCTACCTTAAAAATATATCCAAATTCAGCATTTTCTTTCTCCATCTAGCACTGTGTACATATTTCTTCTAGAACTTATTTCATTTCATCATAATGTTGTGTATGTTCGTGTTTCTTCCTCTAAATCCTGGGATCCTTGAGAATAAGGTTGTCCACTTATTTAATCTTATAACTCTGCCCCTAGTGTAGTATCAGGCACCCGGTAGATACTCAACACGTGTTTGTTGAATGAATGAATGGCAAGACCTTTTCATATTTGACATTTGCTTTACTGTCCAGAAGCTTATGGAACCTTTCCTCTGCCTGTGGTCCGCCCTTTCTGCTCTCTGATCTGCCTGCCAACCTCCCTCTTCACTTTAGCTCCAACTGGATGACATGTGACCTTTGCCTGAAGACGATCGGATACATTAAACCAACCAGTTAAAATTTGCCCCTCTTCACCCCTCCAACAGAGGAAAACATTTCTCAGATAAGAAGAGGGATAGATAATCTAGTCTTCAGGGATATAGAGGTATGGGTAATTACTGGAGAGTAATGACCCCTTCATTTCAGGGATTCTGTCTTCTCAAAGTTACCCTATTTTGTGGCTCAGAATAGAAACCCAGTAAGTGCCAGGTGGACAAATGAATAAATGAATGAGCAAAAGCTTGAATGCAGAGAAATGTCAATCAGACCCCCAACCTCAAAGAAGGACCACTTTCTTTCTACCAGGGAAGACTAACTTCAAGGACTTTTTAGGAAGACCCATTTTAAAGTTAGGCCTCATGGTGAGGTTCTTACTAGGGAGATTCTAGCCCTTCAGCCCTCCAGATCATATTCTTTTAACAGATACTTGAAGCAAGAGTGGATCATATTTTCAGGGACAGTCATAGTCGTTAAAGGGGAATGAATGGACATACGTAGTCCTAAAGATACCAGCCCCATTTGGTGCTTTTGGTGCTTTTCCTGGCTAAATGGGGTGAAAGAATAGACAAGACACGGTCTCACTGACACCTCTGCCTCAGGTGACTTCCCGGTACCTCTGTCGTTTGTAGGAACCAGTCTTCGGTTGCTCGGAGGCCCATATTCACTGGGCCATTTCTCTGACGCCTTAAATGGGAGGCCTTGTTTTTTGGCAACTTCATTGATTTTTTTTTCCCCTTCTGTAGCAACAAATGTAAAATACTTTTGTTTTTCTTTTGCCTCAGATGAGGAAAGCTGGTATGTTTTCTCAGGCAAATATCCCAACATGCTGTCTTCAGAGGGGCATAGTTCTATGGACCTGGGCACATCATGTAACATTTCTGATCCACAGTTTTCTTTCTTTTTTTTTTTTTATAAGTTTATTTTATTTATTTATTTTTGGCTGTGTTGGGTCTTTGTTGCTGTGCGCGGGCTTTCTCTAGTTGCGGCGAGCGGGGGCTACTCTTCGTTGCGGTGTGCGGGCTTCTCATTGTGGTGGCTTCTCTTGTTGCAAAGTACGGGCTCCAGGCACCCGGGCTTCAGTAGTTGTGGCATGTGGGCTCAGTAGTTGTGGCTCATGGGCTCTAGAGCGCGGGCTCAGTAGTTGTGGCTCACGGGCTTAGTTGCTCCACAGCATGTGGGATCTTTCCAGACCAGGGCTCGAACCTGTGTCCCCTGCATTGGCAGGCGGATTCTTAACCACTGCACCACCAGGGAAGCCCTGCAGTTTTCTTATCTGTCACATGAAGGGGTTGGCTGACTTACCCAAATTCTCCCTTAGACCTGTTATACTGTGATTTGGGGATTCAGAATATTTCCCTCACCACCCTAGCCACAGAGGCCCTGGCTCTATGTCTGGCATGCCCTAGATAGCACCGGAAGCTGAGTTATCTCAGCTGTATTAAGAAAACAAAAATGATACATTGAAACTGTATTCACACAAAAGACAAAATGAGAATCAGGAGAATGGCATGATGATTCCTCTTATAAATGGTTTCTTCACTTTACCCAAATATTTATTTATTCATTAATATATTCATTTTTCATCCTCAAATTAATCACCTATTATGTCTTAAGGCCTGTGCTAATTTTTGCTCCCTTTCAGGATTCCTTAAAATTGTGCTCTTCTAATATGTCAAACTGGGGTTCCCTGTGACCAAGGGCCTTTCTCTAAGTCCTTCACTTGCTAGGGTTGTCCATGCTCTTAGGAATGGTAAGGAACCAATCCTTGTGACCGGTAGAAAATAAGGAAGGACTCCTTAGCTCCCACAGGTCTTCAGCCATATAAATCCATCTCCAGCAAAGTAAGAGATGGAGGCCAGGAAGGCCTTGTGTGTGTCATCTGCTGCTTAGGTGTAAATCTCTGGAAACCTCCTGCCAGATGAGCAGCCAAACCAATCTCTGGCAAAGACAGACTCACACTTGGTCTCAGGGAACCTGCCTGCGCATATCCCATCCACCAGCTATACACCATGGGGCCCACCCAGGCGTCCCTGAGGACACAGTGGGTCACAGACATTCCTAAGCAGGTACCATTACAATTAGAGACAATTAATTAGTGGGCAAGAGGTAATAACTCACTGTTATGTGACATTTGCAGTGTGTGGTCAGTTGTAGCATTCATTACCCCTTTTGGTCCTTATAACTCTGAGGTGGGGAGGATTGCTTTTATTATCCCCATTTTACACAGGAAGAAAGTTAAGCTACCCAGCCTGAGACTTGAGTTTTCTGCTCCCAACTCCATTGTTTCTTCCTTCTCTTTGTGCTTTCTGACCAACCATAACTAAGGCTCTCACCTTGCAAGTGAGGAACCAACTTGACATTGCCCCTGGGCAGTCCATTTCAGACAGAGGCAAGGGTAGTTAAGTGCTTTTCAATCTCCAAAGAGTTAGCTGCAGACAGAGACCCACTTTTCCGTCAAAGCCAAGCTCCTGGGTTGGGAAATGCTCAGTGTTCTGGGCATTCAGGCAGGGTCTACCCACCAGCCCCTCCACAGGGTGATGTTGAGGTCCTTGGATTCTTCCTCAGCAGGTGAGAAAGCATCCTCTTCCCTCATCCCATGCCATTTTCCTCCACAGAGAGACCCTGGAGTGAGGGAATCAGACCCAGGGACTGCCTTCACCACAGGATGTGGCCGTGGGCAGCCCTGCAGACATAGGAGTCAAAGAATAGCCCAGACTATTTAAGGTTACCTCCTGAGGAGATGCCAGAAGCATGCACCAAAGGGGAAGAAAGATGCACCTTCCCAGAGCTCCACATGTCTGAAAAGGTGTAGAAGCTTCTTTGGTTTTGCCCCAGACTCCTGCACTGGAACCCAGTGCTCCACGTACATTTATTGAACATCTACTATATGCTAGGCTCTGTTCTGGGTACTGGAGATGAAACATGATACAAAACAATTCTGTCCTCCTAGAGTTGACGTTCTAGTGGGGTGAAGACTGGAGGCCAGGTTTAGAGCAGGCTTTTGCTGCAAAGGCCCCTAAGAGTCAGGTGGCCAATGTGTTTCCATTCCAGGCTCTTCTGGCAACAACAGAAATCACTTCCAAGATAAGCTGCAGGAAATTCTTGATCTGAGCTGACCATAGGTGACCAGCCAGCCTTTGCATTTTGATCACCTTAACACTTCTCTAGAAGAAAAGGTGCATGGTTTGAAGGTTTCAATTCTCTCTATTATTTAAGAACAGAGGTTTGGGCTTTATTTATGGGTTTTGTTTCCCCCAGTAGAACAATCCAGCAAAGAATATCTGTCTGTGTAAAGTACTCAATATTTATGGAGTCTCTAATTAGACTCTGAGGATAAAAGAGAACCAGAGTCCCTGGTTTTACATGAATTTTTTTCTCAGAGGGAAAAAAACAAAAGCCCCAGTGGCAGAGCCCAAAGAAGATAGCATAAGTGAGGATTTTCCACAAGATGGAAGTTAGTTTCATTGTTGTGAAAAGAGTTAAGATATGTAATTCTGATAGGGGCAAACATTTGTCAAAGCACAGGAACTCTAAGGCAGGTAGTCTAATAATGAAGTTCGTCAGGTGTTTGTGTTGGGGAGGGAACATCTTATTTTCCCTAGAATGCCGCATATATTAGACACACAATAAAGACTTCAATTGATTAGTATTGCTGGCTAAGAATAAGGTTGAGAGAGGCTCACCCCATAGGACAGAACCACAGATTCTCAGAGAAGCCTTCTCTAGTTGCTTCAGTTACAAATGGGAAGGAAAAAAAAGGCAATTCAGTGTAAGAGTGATTAAGAGGGCAGGCTCTGGAGTGAGACATGGGTTCAATTCCTGACCTTGTCATATAACAACAGTGACAGATTGTTTTTGGTTTTGAAAATTATTTATTTAGGTCTCAGATTCCTCATCTCTAAAATGAGGAGTGTTGCTATAAAGGTTAAGTCAAAAAATTCATGTGAAACAGTCAATACTGGACCTGGCTCAGTACATGCAGCAAATGTTGTTATTTTCCAGGAAGAAGAAGTGACTTGCTCAAGTCACACAGCCAGTTAGAGATAAACCTGAAAATAACTAGGTTTCCTAACTCCCTGTCATGTGCTTTTTCCACCACCACTGCACCATGCCAGAAAAGAGTAGCAAGACAGGTAACATGAGGACTTAGATCAGAAGTGAGTATTACGGTGCCTTAAAGAAAAAAAAAGTCCTATTGTTTATTGAGGGCTACCATGTGCCAAGTACCATCCTGCATTCCGTATGTGTTACCTTATTAATCCTTATAGAAATGCTGCATGGCATTATCATTAGCCCTACACTAGAGCTCTCAAATTGAGACTTAGGTAGAATAAATAATTTACCCAAACCCATGTCATACTGTATGCTCTGAAGACTGTGGTAAGACTGTTGATTGTACATGAAATGTACGTGGAAAGCAAAAGGGACTCTGAACAAGTCATCCTTTACTACTGTCACTGATCTCAGTGGCTGCCCCTTCATGGGGAGATGACTGTCATCTGTGGAAGGACGCAGCATGATTTGAGTGGACAGCATTTTTACAGTATTTGTTTCACTGTGTAGGAGAACCTGCGTAGACAAATGAAGAACCTGCTGCCATCTGGGGCCAGAATTCCAGAGGAGTAAACTGTCTGCACACCTTGGTGGCAGGGGATGGTGTTTCATTTCCAGTGTGAAATGCCAAATAGTCCAGGAATGATAAAATCACCCTAGTTTTTCTTATGAACTCCTAGAAGTCATCTTTGTTGGTATAAATGAGATCATTTAGCCTAATTAGTTCCAAGCTTAATTAGCAGTAATTATCCCAACATGGGAGTAATATCCGAGCAGGAAGTGCCGAGTCCTCGATTAGATAGATCTCTAATTGGTGTTACAATATTGTAATTAAAGCGTGTTTGTACGCCTCTGCCGCAGCACGCCATTTGTTTCATGTCTGATTAAACAGGGAGACCCAGCAGCCTTTTAGGGGGCCAGGACTTCAGATCTGACTCATATAACATGTTAGCCCTGTGACAAAGAAGATTTGGGGCCCTGCCTCCATGGTCACAGTGAGTGTGCTGCCCTGAGCCTGAGGGCATTCCTGCCGAGAGGATGTGTACTTGGCCTGCTTATCCCTTCCCCTCATGTGTAGCACGCACAGAAGTACATAAGTATTTGGCTGAAGGTTCATTTTGTAAGTTTTACACTTTTGAGCACAGCCTCTTATATAAACTGGAGAAGGCTGTACAAAATGAACAAATAATAATAGCTGTCGTTTATTGAGCATTTACTATGTGCCAGATGCTGCACCAAATGCTTTAGATATCAAAACACATTAAATCTTCAGAGAAAACCTCTGAGATAGCAGTCATAATCCCTGTTTTACAGACAAGGACCTGAAGATGAGGGAGTTGCTTCACCTGCTAACTCCAGGTCATCCTTCAGGTCTTACCTTGAACATCACTCCTCCAAAAAGCCAACTCTGACTCCTAGACTAGGTTAGCTCCTTGTCACGTTCCCTCACAAACTTTATTGTAATTTAATTTTCCATCTTCCCCACCAAATGATAAACTCATTTCTCCTTTGTTCTCTGCTCTATGCCCAGTGCCCTATTACAATTTTGCAATAAGTCCCTTAACCATTCACCATATTTATCTATTCAATGCTTCAACCTTATCTTACAATTTAGAGATTTTTGCCCAAAGTCAAATAATTGGTAATTGAATCTAATAAGCCCAAGAGAATTGGAGTAAACCAGATAAAATTTATGTGCATTTATATACCACTGGATTCTGCAAATTTTTTAAAATGTAACTAGCACTCTCAGAATCTGTATTTCATGGATTCCTGACTATAGTTTTGGTACACTCCAAGAATGTCCAGTTATTTTGAATAGTGACACACAATTCTTGGGATTTTTTTTCTTCAAGTTAACTTTGCTGGATGTTTAGAGAAATTTTTTTTTTTTTTTTTTTCGTTACGCGGGCCTCTCACTGCTGTGGCCTCTCCCGTTGCGGAGCACAGGCCCCGGACGCGCAGGCCCATGGCTCACGGGCCCAGCCGCTCCGCGGCATGTGGGATCCTCCCGGACCGGGACACGAACCCGTATCCCCTGCATCGGCAGGCGGACTCTCAACCACTGCGCCACCAGGAAAGCCCCAAGCTGGATGTTTAAAAGGAAATGTGGCACAAGAAACATTGTGGAGGAATAAGAGGCAAGCTAGATCAGAATGGAGCCAATGCCTTTAAAGCTTTGGAAATCAACTGCTATTTAATCTTGGTCACAGCTGCAACATATTTTGGGATTAAGAAGCTCGACAAGAATATTTGTTTATTCATTAAAAAAAATTTAAACATATTTTTGAAATGAATAGATGATACTTAACCAAAGTATAAAATTCACAGAGATAAAAATGAAAAGGCCCCCTTCCACCTTGTCCCATCCCCCAGCCACTTCAGAGATAACCAGTTTTCCATGTTTTTCTGGAGATAGTCGATGCATATGCAAATATATACATTTTAAAAGGTATTATTTCTTTTTTAAAAAAATTTATTTATTCACTTATTTATTTTTGGCTGCGTTGGGTCTTTGTTGCTGGGCGCAGGCTTTTCTCTAGTTGCGGCGAGTGGGGGTTACTCTTCGTTGCGGTGCGCGGGCTTCTCATTGCGGTGGCTTCTCTTGTTGCAGAGCACGGGCTCTAGGCACGTGGGCTTCAGTAGTTGTGGCACATGGGCTCAGTAGTTGTGGCTCACGGGCTCTAGAGCGTCGGCTCAGCAGTTGTAGCCCACGGGCTTAGTTGCTCCGCGGCATGTGGGATCTTCCCGGACCAGGGCTTGAACTCGTGTCCCCTGCATTGGCAGGCAGATTCTTAACTACTGCGCCACCAGGGAAGTCCTTAAAAGGTATTATTTCTTGATAAAACACCATAGTACACACTGAATCATAAAAGTGAATTAGCTCACTTCCTAGTCAAGGCAAAAACAGGAAGTGAGAGGGAGGAATTCAATATATAGAAACCCAAAGCACAAAGCTCTGTAAGTCTATTTTCTTGGAAACTATTACTAAACATCATGGTTATTGAAATTTGAAATATGGTCCTAATGAATGAGAAATGCTGCGTGACTTAGGACAATAATGACATCAAGAAGTGTGAGTCCTGCATCGGCCTGGGTGTTCTGTTCTAACTCTTAGGATGATGTTTCTATATGGCTGTTTATTCAATATCAGCATAATGAGGCAGGTGCCATGGGTTCCAGTCACTTAACGTTAGCAACTTAACTTACTGCTGGTCTCTGTCTCTAGATGAGTTAGGTGAGAAAATGAGTATGAATGCATGCAAATCTATTACCATTGAAAGAGAAATGTCTATATAAAGGACATCATCATTATATATTATTTTGCATGGACAGGGCTTGATGCATCTCTTGGATGACTTATTTTAGTGCAAGAATAATCCACAAATCTTTTGGCAGTTATTACACTAATACTGGGGAATTTTTTTTGTTTTGGCTTTTGAATAATGAGAAATATCTAACCATGATATTAAAATAATTGGATTTGCATTTGTACAAGTAACAGATAAACAGGGTTAAAATTGCTGCTGTATGAGTATCTTATGATGCCCAAGGAGTGCCCTGGCCAAGGTCATCATCAGTTTACTTTAGTTTATAATTAGAATTTATTGAGCCCTGCGCCTGTTAGGCTTTGCAGAAAATCTGATGCCCTGGGAACTGATACTCTTATGTTATTTATCATCTCATTTTGTTTATGAAGGACTTGCCTGTAGTCCCTCTAGCATTTCTTTTCATCAGGGGCTCACCTTGGGTGGAGACAGACTCTGACGCTTCTCTTATGACTGTGGAAGTCTCTCATGACTCTGAGTAGAGTGTGATTCCCTTCTGACACGTGCCTTTGGCAAACAAGAGGACCAACGCAGTGGAATGTTCTGGAAGCATCATCAAGGACCACAGTAACCTTTTGTTTTTATCTTAAATATTCTGTTCCATTAGGCCTATAAATGCTCTTGTATTTTGTGTCCCAATTTTTGGCTTAGAAAATATAAGCACTAGAGCTAGAACAAAGTGGCTCTAGTTTTGGGCCCAACCCTTTCTCGCTTTCCTTAGTGAAAAGGTAAGTTTTTGCTTTGTTTCTCTGGACCTTAATCTTTCCATTTGTAATGAGACGTTGGACCAAGTGATCTCTAAGTCCTCTTGTCTTTAGCATTTTACTAGTATGAGCTTTGGAGCAGTGCTTCCAAAGTTTTCTACCTATTGTCTCATTGTGGGTGTTAAAAAAAAATGTCTCCATGATATCAATCTCTGAATGAATCTGGCTACGATCATGTGATGAATCAAGACATTATGTCTATAAGGACAAACTCCAAAATTTTTGAAATCTAAGTTAATTGATTGTTTCCCTTTTACCCAGCTTAAATTTAGAAAAACTTGCCTCTCTGTAAAAACTTAATACAATCTGAATTCTCCCTCTCCCTGTATATTTCCTCATGGTTCCTGGCCAGCTTTTCTTTGCCATCACAATATTTCCAAGAATCTGCTTTTTCCTCCTGCTGTCTTATAACTGTCTGTGTAACTTACTTCAGTCATTCCCCTTTTGCCATTAATAAATTTAGTTAATACTGCTGTCTTTTAGGGCACACACTGTGTGATGTTCATCTTTTTGGGCTTCCTCCTCTATATGCCAAGTGCTTGGTACATATTAGGCACTCAGAAAATTGTTGTTGAATTAAACTGAATTTCTGACAATTCCTACCGAACACATCCTTCAGAACTTCCTCCAAAGAAACCTTTCAGGACTAACTCAATTCAGACTTTGCATTCCTTTAATTTGTCTTCCACAGTACTTCTGTACACATGGTTTGTATCATATTAACTTGTGTAGTTATTTGTTCTAGCTGTTCCTTTTGAAGTATCAAAAGTGAACCATAAGGGAATGGTACCCAGATTTGGAGTTAGGAAACGTTGGTTCTATCTCTGCTAATTTACTGGTTGAGCGACCAAGGACAGTCAATCAGCCTCCCTAGGTTTCAATGTTATTGTTGTTGTTTAATCTAAAAGATGGAGGGAGGGAAAAGTTGAGACTGGATCAAATGATTCTAGCCTTAGAACTCTGATATTTGGCATACTGGTTCCCTAACAAAATTATAGACTTCTCAAAGGCAAAGAATTTCCTTTTTCTACAATATGGAATAGATATACTGCCTGACATTGATGGTGCTTAATAAATTCTTCCTTAGAAAATGACCGTTATTCTACGCCTTCTGGCAAGAAAGTTAAACCTGAGTGTGCCTCTCTCATATCACAGCCCATGACCTGAAAGGGCTCTCAGATCCGCTCTGGGAATTGCTATTCTGGACTCAGGACATCGGCAGCTAAGACCAGCGCACGGTATTAGTCATGAAGTTAAGGGGTACACCTAACAGCTTTGCCTTTTTAAGTAAATGTGTTTATGGTTTGTGCTGCTTTCCTCAGTAAGATCATTTCCTTACAAGTAATGAGAGCTGTGTGTGATATGGTTGAAATCCCGTCCCTCGGCTGAGATGGAGAACTCACGTGATGCTGAGCGGGGCCCATTATCCCACCGGCACTCACAGGAATGCTCAGTCTGGCAAATATTAACTCAGGAGACACAGCAGCAGTTAGGAGACAGCAGTCTGCCCACCTTCCTGAACCTACCACTTTTGGGGTATTTTTTGATTTTCCTTTACTTGGCTTGAACATTGTGCTTATTTCCCCTTTCATTCATTCTTCTTTCCTCCTTAAAAAAAAAAAAAAGCAAAAACAAAACAAGACATTCTATTTCCTCGATTTGTCCCCAACTGAAAGCCCTGATGTCCTCATTCATTTCAGAGCAAGGCGTTTCCTCTTTTGCCTAAGTGATGTACAGTACATGTATTCACCCTCCCTACCTCCAAGCCACAGGTCCGGGCTTTGGAAGAATTCTGGAGTCTTCCAGAGGTCTCTGGGAACAGACCGGCTCTGGATAGAATAGATGGGTTGTGAGAGCAGCTCAAAACCATTCCTGTGTTCTGGAGACGCTTTCTTTGGAGGGAGAGAAGCATATGCTGTTCTTCCATATGGCAGGGAAGGGAATGACATATTAGCTGGAAGAAAGCTAACACACATCTCAATGTATGTAAAGAAAAGACATAACTAACAGGGAGGAGTTGTGGTTTAGGTTAAAACCACAAAGGAAGTGAAGGACGTTACCACCTTTCTCTTTGTTGGTAGAAGATTCTCCTTTGGCTCATCTCATGGGCTCTGTGAGACTGAGTCTTCCTATAGGAATATGTTTATTGCTTCTACCCTTCTAGAAAAGCACCATGCACTGTAGTTTGTGGTCTTAAAGAGTTTATTTACTTATTTGGTTGGGCCCCGTCTTAGTTGCGGCAGGAGGGCTCCTTAGTTGCAGCGTGCGAACTCTTAGGTGCAGCATGCATGTGGGATCTAGTTCCCTGACCAGGGATCGAACTCTGGCCCCCTGCCTTGGGAGCGTGGAGTCTTAACCACTGTACCATCAGGAAAGTCCCAGTCTTAAAGAGTTTAGACTTGCTTTTTAAAGCATGAACCTGCCATAAGGTTCTCCCATTTCCAAACTTGTTGTCCCAAACATGCTTCCCTTATCCTAAATAGAAAAGAATTAAAGCTCTCTGGGAAATGAGGGGAAGGAAAAGCCTTTTCCCAGGTTACCTTAGCAATTTCCCTACTTTACTTTAACTCTCCTTTGTTTTCCTAGAAGAAACCTTCTGATTAAGCTTTGACTTAGCAAAGGAAATTAGTAGTAGTTGTGTTCTCCTAATAGCAACCATTCATTGAGCACTTACAATGTGCTGGGTATTTTCCTTATATTGTTTCTGAACTTCCAAAAGTTTTGAGAAATAGGTTTTATTATCCCCATTTTTATAGGTGAGAAAACTGAGGCTAAGAAAAATCAACTCATACTATGATCTTGAACCTTGAACTCAGCTGTGTTTGATGGTAACACTTGAGCTCTACCCTGCCTTTCCTTAAAATCTGGCTTTAGAAACATTTCAGCCACCAATGCCACAAACTTAGAAGATTTGAAACCAGGCTCTGCCCCTTATTACCTAGATGACCCTGGACAAATTATTTGAGTCCTCTAGGCCTTATCTGGTAGGTCTTGACTGGTATGACAATTGCTTAGATTATGTTGGGGAAAGTCCTCCTTATTGGCTTCTTATTACAACTAAATGAAGCAACCAACATAAAGGGGTAGAATATCAAGTGGCAAACAGTAACCTCCCCGAAAGATAGCCATACACTAATTGTGTGTAGGTCAGGTTCTGGACCAAACTGAAAGAGTTGAAGTTTGCTGGGGAACCTTCTATTTCCTGCCCTAACTCCCCACTCTCTTTCCAGCAAAAGATGCATCCAAGTGTAAATGGCTAGTTAACACTTGGAAGAGCAAAAGCCATACCTCTTTAAAAACAAAACGAAAGAAGCAAGCTTTCCTTATAGCATTCTGTCTTTCTAAAGCTTGAGACAGGGGTTGTTTTTTTGGTTTATTGTTGGCAATGGGGGGGGCGGGGGGCGGGGCGGTTGTTGGAAGAGGAGGAAAAAGAAGCATCTGAGTGCCCCCATCCACACTGTGCACAAGGACAGGTCCTTTAATCTATGTTTCTTTTGGGGGATATGTTCAGTGTAGGGTCAGTCATAGATTCCAGGTCTCAGCTGCTTTCGATCAGAACTTTTTTTTTTCCTCCTGTGGTGATTTTGCTTGAGTTTTAGACCCAGGCGAATTTCAGTTGCCTGGGTCTGTTTTTCATTGCAGATTTTGTCAAGATTTTACATCTAGGTTGTATTGGAAAGGCTTTTCTCTTTTTTTTTCTTCTCTGACTATTCTGTGTAAACTTCAGATTCTGGATTTTTTTCCCAGTTTATTTTATTTTAAATATAATATTAGTGTCTTCCTAAGTACAAGGGTAATAACTATTTATTGTAGAGAATTACTAGAACAAAAGAATAAAGAAAAATTTAATCACTCATGAACCCAGCATCCAGGGCACTATTCACATTTTATTGCATTTCCTTCAGTCTTTTCTCTATGTACATATATATGTATATTTCTATCTATTAAATTATATGTACATATGTTTTGCAAAATTAGGATAGGACAATGTATACATTTTATATCCAGCCTTTTTCACATAACTTTATCACGAGCATTTTTCGAATGTCATAAAATACTTTTTGCAAAAGATTTATGGCTGCATATTTCATTATGAACGTACCAAGGTTTATTTAACCATTCCCAGTCTGCTGGATGTTTAGATACTTCTTTGCATAAATTTCTGCCTGAGTTTCCTCATTTCCTTTTTCTTTATAAATAATTCCTAGAAAGGGAATTACAGGGCAATTAGGGAAAAGAGTACAAACTTTCCACTTTTCATTTTAAAAATTATTTGTACCAGATTATTTTAATACTGGCAAGCCTGTGTATGGCCTCTTTAAAGGCTCTTGATATATTGTGCCAAACTGATTTTCAGAAGTGTTGCTCTAGGACAGGACAAACTATGACACATAAGCCAAATCTGGCCCATGGTCTGTTTTTGTACAGTCCATGAGATAAGAATGGTTTTTACATGTTTAAATGATTGGGGAAAAATCCAAAGAAGAATAATATTTCATGACATTAAAATTATTTGGAATTCTCATTTCAGTTTCCATAAATAGCATATTTTTGGAACACAGTCATGTTCATTCATTTACATACTGTCTCTGGCTGTTTTCTTCCTACCATGGCAGAGCCCAATAGTTGCAACAGAGATTGTACGGCTTGCAAACCCCCAAATATTTACTGTCTGCTCTTTACAGAAACAGTTTGCTGACCCCTGCTTTCGTATGTAATCCTACAGGTTGCATGTGAGAGCACTCATTTGACCACACACTGAACATTGGGATTTTCTTATTTTTTGTTAATTTGAACAAGTCAACAAATATTTACCACATGTTTATCTTGTGCCAGGCCTGCATAGAAAATATGATTTATTTATTATATTACTTTTTTGAGTACTAGCTAGAATGAATTTTTTTGTAAGTTAAAGTGATTTTTTTCCTGTTAATTTTCTGTGTATATGAAGTGTTAAATTTCAACTCAGGTATTTACATTTTTCACATTGCTTTGAGTTCTTTATATACTAAGAATATTAACTTCTTTTCAGTCATATCTGTTGAAATCTTACTTGTTGGAAATATTTTGTTTTCATTAGGTTGTTTGACTTTTAGTTTTGTGATTTTTTTAACATACAGAATTTTACATTTTTATGTAGTCAAATCTACTGAATTATTTATTTTTGTCCCTTGATTTTATTCTAAGAATATCTTTCCCTGTCCCCAAGGTCAGATTAATATTCATCTATGTTTCTTCTAGTTTTTTTTTTTAAAAACTAATTCATTTTTATATTTATCTCTTTAATCCCTCTGGAATTTTGTATTATATGATGTGAGATAGGATCTGAATTTTTTTTCCCAAACAGTAGGACAATTATTTCAACATTATTTCTTGAGCAAGCCTTCCTTTTTCTACTTATCTGTGATGTCCCCTTTACTAAATTCTTATGTATCCTGAGATGTGTTTCTGGCCCACATTCTAGTTATCTTTAAGTGTGTGTGTGTATTCCTTGTGGATGTCCACTTTGTTGTTCCTGATTAAGTCTGTACAGTACACACATACTGGCTGGATTTTTGGCTTTATATTTTTTTGTTCCTCCAGTGTTTTACCCCTTTACCATTGTAAATTTCGGTAGCATCTCCCCTTCTCGTGGTCAATTTGTCAGGAATGTGGTATAAGCTTATCTCCTAAAAGTACACAAATGGTAAGGAACCTTCCTACCAAACAAGAGATAAAGGCCAAAGCCAAGCCTTGCACCTATGTGACCCCAGAACCGTAGTACTCATTTATAACCACTCCAGGTGACAAATAGCATTTGTAACCTAGGAGGTTGGAGGTTTTCTGGCCGAGTAGTATCAATTGGCATAAAAGGAGCAAATCTCTGGAAGGGGTTCCCAGAAGAGCTGTTACATGATGCACAGCCCCTAACCTTCTGTTAACAGCTCACCCCAACCCGACCTTGGTTCACAGTGGAGTTATTTCATTTACCAGGTGTGAAAATTGGATTTTACCACAGAGGAGGGGAGTTATTACCTATCAGGTCTGCTCTTTAGGGGAGCAGAAATTGTGGTGGGATTTATTAAGAGATTTGCTATGCATGGAACATATAATTAGAGATGTTTTCCTTTAAAATGGATTTCCTATCTTTGTCATTTTAGGAGTGCTGTTCTTTTCTGTCTGACAGCCTTCTTTCCCGTGTAGGTTGCACATATCCTACCTAGGATCTGAATATTTTATACGGCACCCTTCTGCCAAGAGAGGGACCTCAGGGGTGTGACAAAGAGTACAGCTTAGGGGGCTGGTGGGGACTGCCTGTAGTTTGGATGCTGATATTAGTCACATATTGATACTAAGAATGGGAGGGGGGGATGATAAAGTAATTTTCATGTTTATTAATTGCTGTCTGGTCCAGGCCTCAGTTTGATAGAGATATTAGGGTCACTCTGAGACTCTGATGAAGGAATTCTGGAAAATCAAGAGTTTAGATTTAATTACCTGTTGTTAGAGACAGGCTCAAATTTAGTATCTGGTTAACCATATCTGCTTTTTAGAAAGACACCTCGTTTACTATCATGACGAGGAAGTGGCTGAATTTATTATTGTTTAGCGTTTCCAGCACACTTTGTTCTTGCCGAGTGCCTTGGACTTTTTTATGTATGTATATTGGTTGCTCTCCACAGCACTCCCATGAGATGAGTGGGTGATAAGTTTTACTGTCATCTGCTTTTCCAACGAGGAGGAAACGGGAGCTCCTGAGAAGAGAAGGGGCTTGCCTGGGTTTACAGCTCAGATTGCCCATCACCTTGTTAGGGGATCCTCAACAAAATGGTGATAAAAGCAGCCCTTGGCAGCCTTCCTCTGCCCCATCCCAGTCTTGGTGTGCGACCTGTGCCTCATTTTGTACACCACTAACCAGTGGCTGCTCCCTTAAAAGAAATATCATCACTATTCTTGGCCTCTGACTCTGTGCCGCCACTTTACACCTCAACACCTTGCTTCCTCACCTGCTTTATAGTAAAGGCGTCTTCCTCCCCTGCTTTTGCTTTTAAAGGCCTTACTGTTTTCCTCACTGCCCAACTCAAATCCCTGGAGTCCTCTGTGATTTAGCCCCTCCACCCACTTCAGTTGCCCAGTGAGCCATGTAGAGTCTGTCATCTGAACGTCTTTCCGTTTGTCCCTTCCTTCCTCTTCCCCCTGCCACTGCCATACTTCATTATACTCCCTACCTGGACGTCTGTAACAGCCCTTACCTGGGTCCCCGCACTTTCCAACCTCATCTCTCCTGTCTCTAAATCTTCGTAAGCACGGCTTTGATAAATACCACTCTCCCTCTGGGTCCATTCTCCGGAGCTCCCCACTGCCTTCCGATTTAAATGCAGATTCTTACCGTGCATTCAAAGCCTACCATCCTTTTAGCCTTCTCTATTAAGTCACTAAACAACTGCGCGTCAAGATATGAGTAGCCAGGCGCTTGCCGGCAGAGGTCCCGACTCGGCAGGTCTGCGTGGCGGCCGGGAACCTGAACTGTTAACACTCATTCCCCCATCCCCCCATCCCCCCACCCCCGTCAGGTGCGCCGCGTGCCGCGAGCTCTGGATCACGCGCGGCTCCAGCACCGTTCTTACCAAGCCATATGCTATCGGCCCTGTGCCTGGCTGTGCTGTTCGTTTCTCCTGAAACACTCCCCTCCCTGCCCCATCTCCACCTGTTGAAATTTTTCTCAGGCTTTCAGGCCCAGCTCAAATGTCTCCTCCTTCAAGAAGCCTTTCTGATTGTTCCAGAGGGAGAGGATGCAAACTCCTCAGCATTAAATGTAAGGTCCGTTCACACAGTACAGTCCGGCTATACAATTCCAGTCGCCCCCACCCCACCCCGCCTCCAGTCTCCTGCCTGGTTCCTCCACTATCCCTAAACTCCTACTGAAAATGCATTCTCAGAACAGGCCCTTTTACACATACCTCTGCCAGGAATGCGGTGCCCCTCCCCCTCCTCCTCCCTTCCCCCATCTCTCTCTGTCTCTCTCCCTTTTTTTTTAAAACTTATCCTACTAGACTCAGCTCATATGTCACTTCCTTCGTGCCACATTCATCGCAACCAGCAGTCTTTCTAGGCTCTCCCCGCCCCCACCGGCACTGAGTTACTCCCTCCTCTGTGCTTCCCCGGCCTTTCATACCCCGTAGAGAACTCAATGCCAGTAGCTTACTTCGTGTTTTACCTGTTTAACTTAACCCTAGGCAGTGACCTTGACTAAGGTTGTATTCTGTGGACCTGGCACCGAGTGAACACTCAGTCACTCATTCTGGAATGCAAGCATGAGGGAGTCTCTTTCCTCCCGAACCATCCCTCCCCCAGGACGATCTTTGCTCTTTGCACTTTCCCCTTAGCATTTCTCTTTCCCCTGTCTTTTCTGTACTTGTTTTATGCCTCCTACTAGATTGCTGGCATCCTTGAGGGGAGAAACCTTGCAGAGTTTCGCTTGCCATCCCCAAGCCTGGTTCCTTACCCGTTGCAGGAGCTCAATAAATGTTTGCTGAATTGAATTGTAGAGTGTTGTGCTCAGCTAGCTGCTAAACAACCCCATTTAAGGGGTTAACTAATAACACTTGGAGAAGTTCTTCTCTTTGGGGGGCATTTGCAATTTAATGGGAATCTTAAAAACCCAAAGGAAATGTTCACTAATAGTGGGACCGCAGGCGCAGCAGAGAGGCTCATTTTTGGTGGTGCTGGATGAGGACTGGGGAGTTTTTCCAGCCAGGGTGTCCTTCACCTTTTTTGTGACATGGACCCCCTTGGGCAGTCTGGTGAAGCCTATGGACAGAATAATGATTTTAAACACATAAAACAAAAGATATTGTGAACAAAAATAGTTATAATGAAATATCAAAATATTAAAGGCATCAAATTTGTGATATAGTATTACATGTGTCTCTTTATTAGAGCATTAATAAAAAAGGTCTACTGGCAGATCTAATAACTACTGTAATTTTGTCATAGTGATGAGTGTAAGCGATATTTAGGATATCTGCCACAGCTGTAAGGTGATGTGAAAATATCTGTGATTCTATTGGTAAAAAGTCATGAATTGCTCTACCTTGATCTCTTGCCTACATTCAGTATTGAAGGAAATTATAAATTTCAGTTAGAAGCTAGTGAAAATAAAGGTTTATTTTCCTTCCATCTAAATTCTACCTTGGTGTCCACCTTGCACCCAGGATTGAGAACCCCTGCTGAGCTGACCGGGGCGGGGGGGGCCCCCCATATGATGTGGGTGGTAGGTGGTCCTGAAGCCAGTGTTGTTCCAACCTTGGGCTTCCTTTCCTATCTTGAGCTCCCTGATTTTTTTAATCTTTTTTTTTTAATCCTTTATTTTCACAGCCAAGGTCTGTAGTCTAATTTTGCTTCATTTACACCAGAAATGTGACAGAAGGAGAAACAAAAAGGATTGTCAGGCCTTGGGGGAGGGAAGACATCTTTAGTCCCTAGCCTGGGAGGGACTTCTTCCCAAAGGTCTAAGCTTTGGGTAGGGATGGGGTGGGGGCAGGAGGAGGAAGGGTCCACTAATTCTGAGGTGAGAAAGCAGTTGTAGAGTTTACCTGAGTCTCTGCTGGCTCCTAAATTCAGAAGTCAATATTGGGGCCAGAGAGTCCGATTCCAGGGATGGTCCAGCATAATATCCATCCTTCTTGGTTGTTAGTAACTAAGTGAAATATCATTGCTCTTGCAAACTGCACTCCCTAATGCTGATGTTACTTCTAATTTGGGTAAAAGTGTTTGTGCAGTTCTCTTTTTAGCATCAAAATACAGGGAACATATTCAGTCCACTCCCAGTTATCCTTGTGTATCTTAGTCACTTAGAGGCAATTTTCCCCCAAGTAGATTTACCCTACTGTTTGCCATGCTGTGGGGAACGTACCTTTGCTCTCAGTGGGTGTATGCTTAGAGAATACAAGTAATTCTGAATATTAGCTGTAGATGCGTCGTTACCAGAGTAAATACCACATTAGCCCAGGTAAACCATCATCCTTGCACCTAAATGGTAGTGACACCAAACGTTTGCCATTGGCATCTTCCTTTCGTCTTGTGCGCTTTTCTTTTTTTCTTTCGTGATCTTATCCATTTTTATTGCTTTGGCTTTCACCTCTGCACCTCTAGCCTACCCTCTTACCTGGTGGGACATCTCCACTTTAGTGTTTAATGGTCACTTATGATTCTAAAACTTAACTCTCTTTCTTCCTTCACAAACCATCTTCACCTTTCTAAAGAACATCTTTATTAAGATATAATTTGCATACCATAATTTCACCTATTTTAAGTGTATGACTCAATGATTTTTTGGTAAATTTACAGTGTTGTGCAGCCATCACCAAAATCCAGGTTTTTTTTTTTTTTTTTTTTTTTTTTTTCCAGTACGCGGGCCTCTCACTGCTGTGGCCTCTCCCGTTGCGGAGCACAGTCTCCCGACGCGCAGGCTCAGTGGCCATGGCTCACGGGCCCAGCCGCTCCGCGGCATGTGGGATCTTCCCGGACCGGGGCACGAACCCGTGTCCCCTGTTATAGTATGTATCAGTACTTGATTATTTTTTATTGTTGAATGTATTCCATCGTATGGATATACCACATTTTATTTATCCATTCATCAGTTGATGGATGTTTGGATTGTTTCCATATTTTGGCTATTGAGAATAATGCCACTGTAGAACATTCACTTACAAGTCTTTGTGGACATATAGCAGTGGAATTGCTGGGTCATATGGTAAATTATATTTAACTTTTTAAGAAGCTACTAAACTGTTTTCAAAGGCGGCTGCACCATTTTCCCTTCCCACAGCAATGTATGAGAGTTACAGCATCTCTCCATTGTCACAACACTTGATATTGTCTGTCTTGTTTAAAACCCATCCTATGTTGGTGTGTAGCGTTATCTTACTGTGGACCAGTGCCATTTTTGAACTCTCATTTCTGGCCACAATGCCCCTCTTTTCACCAATTTTATGGCTAGAAGCCAAACTTAAGCTATTTTTCCTTCCTCTTATATTTACATGCTGCAGAAGAGAGCTGCTATAACCTTCCTCAGATAGCCCCTGGCTTTGCCACCTCTTCATTCCCCCTCACACTATGCTACCTGACTCTGCATTATCTCTACACACTAGTCTTCCAGCTGCTCTTCTTGCTGGTTGTAGCTCTCTCTTCAAATTGTCCTTCCTGTAGCTGCAGATTCATTATTAGAACAGTAACATGAAAAGGGCATGTGTGGATGTGGAATCTGGGGATCTGTGCTCTAGTCCAGGAATCACACACATTATCACATGACCTTGAATTAGTTCTGTAATTTATCTGAGCCCAGCCTCATACATTAAGTTACTTAACTTCTCTTAACACCAGTTAGGAGAGCCCCAGTTTCCTCATGTGCAAGTAAGGATAATAATAGAGCCTATCTTATAGAGTTGTTATGAACCAACCATACAATCCATGTAAAGTTCTTAGCATAGTGCCAGGTGTATGGGGAACACTCAATCAGTGCTGGCTAATATTATTATTCTAATGATTATTATGACTACTATTATTATTCACTATGCTGGAGGTATCTTCCAAACCTGTCACATGGTTATCATAAGGACCAGCTGTTGCTATGAATGTGAAAATGCTTTGAAAAATACCATGTATGTTGCAGTGGTATTATTATTACACAGTTTTTCCCTTGCTCAAAGAGAGAGGCTGTGTAGGATAGCAGCAAGGGCGCAGGTGTTGCCACCAGCCTAGCATTCAAATCTGGACTGAGCTGTTTAACTATTGTGAGGCTTGGGCAAGCCATTTAACCTCTTCATTTTGGTTTTCTCACCTGTAAAATGGGTGTAATTATAAATCACATTCAGGATGATACTGAAAGGAAGGTCTCTTTTCCATGAGCAGTGTTTAGTAAACTATGACTTTTTCTTATTAGTAATGATTTAGAATGTTGTTTTAGCTATATAAATGCATATATACACATGTTTTTGGTTCTGTTTTGATAAATATAGGCATCTATTGCAATATTTGCTAGTATTTTCAAATACACATATCTTTGTTAAATGTCTACCAGTAAATGACATTATAAAAATTATTCATAGAAAAGCTGTAAATTTTTAAGCACAGTACTTTTCTTTTTACAATATTATTTTATTTAGAATGAACAATCTTTTGGTTGAAAGTTACTAACAGAATAAACCATGAAGAAAAAGTAAGCATGTTACTTTTAAAATACTAGGGTTTTTGTTACTCTTTTTTAAATTGAAGTATAGTTACTGTATAATATTATGTAAGTTACAGGTGTACAATATAGTGATTCACAATTATTAAAGGTTATATATGCTCCATTTATAATTATTATAAAGTATTGGCTACATTCCGCATGTTGTAGAATCTATCCTTATAGCTTATTTTATGTGGCTTTTAAAAAAACTCACAGTGTATCCTTCTTGCATTCTTTCTCTAAATTATATTTTGTGTCATGAATTCCCAACTTATTTAACCAATTGTATGCCCACTGCATCCTAATACCCGCACTGAAGAGAGGCTGTAGTATGGGGTGATTAAGAACTTTCACCTCAGGTTGACTTGGGTTATAATCTCAGCCCCCACTTAGCTGCACGATTTAGGACAGTTACATACTCCTTGAAGCATCTGAGCCCTCAACTGTAAAATGAGAATAACAGATCATACCTCATGACGTTATTATGGGTATTAAGTGAGACAATATAAACGTAGTGCTCAGAATAGTGCTTGTTACAGGCACATACTAAATACTCAATAAGGGACAGCTGTCATTATGGTTGTTGGAAATGACCTTTACTGTTGTAATTTTTGGTCCACACATATGCTATTCTCTTTTCAGTCCCTGGCTTGCTCCTTGTCTCTCTTCCTCTGGGGTCATTGTCCCCTCCTGGAACTACCCAAATCCTATTCTTCAAGGCCCAGTTCAACTTCTGACCCTTCAAATTATTGCTTGCTACTCCAGACTTTCCTCACTGCTTTTTTTCCTGTAAGTCTAGAGTTTGTGTCATGTCTGTAATACAATTTAGGAATTAATTGTTATTGAAATCTTTTTGCTTCCTCAATTGGACTGTAAGGTCCCTGAGAGGGACTATTTCTTCAGCCTCTAATGAAATTCTCACTCTACTTAATTTGGTACTAAGACAGATAGTAGGTATTTATTAATTTTTGATCATGAAGAAATCCAACATGTAAAAGTCATTATGAAATTTTAAAACCAGGGGTACTTGGGCACCTGTATAGTCTCCTTCATTAATATGAATCAAGATGTATCCTGAAAAGAATGATTTATTCCAAAACACAACACAAAGTGGAGAAAGGATTGGTGGATGAAGAGTTCCAAAGTCAAGGTCAGCACTGTTCGTTAAGTTAGTAAAGCCTGTCTTTACTGACACAAATGACCTTGTTTTTGTTGTCCTCATTACTTCT
The DNA here is from genome assembly GCF_002837175.3 of Physeter macrocephalus. Lineage (NCBI taxonomy): Eukaryota > Metazoa > Chordata > Mammalia > Artiodactyla > Physeteridae > Physeter > Physeter macrocephalus. The sequence goes on along the minus strand of NC_041217.1, from coordinate 76,705,411 downwards.
TGTCATCTCTCTCCTATCTCACCTCTTTCTCCAATCCCAGAGGACCTACTGCCCTCTGAGTATCTCCTTCTAGCTTAAGTTTCTGGGGAAGGTTCTCCAAGCTTCAGAATTAGCCTTTTCTTTCTTCTCCATAATATTTCCTCAGTACAGTGAGCAGTTAAGAAAGATAGAGGTAGGGCTTCCCTGCTGGCGCAGTGGTTGCGAGTCCGCCTGCCGATGCAGGGGACATGGGTTCGTGCCCCGGTCCGGGAAGATCCCACACGCCGCGGAGCGGCTGGGCCCGTGAGCCATGGCCGCTGAGCCTGCGCGTCCGGAGCCTGTGCTCCGCAACGGGAGGGGAAAAAAAAAAAAAAAAAAGATAGAGGTCTGGCCAGATAAATTATTAAAATAAAACAGGGCGAACGCCCTATTATGTTCCTTCCCAAGGGACTGGGGAAATGACATCTTAATCCAAAGGTATGAATTTCTTTCTTTCTTTCTTTCTTTGCAGAGCATGGGCTCTAGGTATGCGAGCTTCAGTAGTTGTGGCACGTGGGCTCAGTAGTTGTGGCTCACGGGCTCAGTAGCTGTGGTGCACAGGCTTAGTTGCTCCGCAGCATGTGGGATCTTCCTGGACTAGGGATCGAACCCCTGTCCCCTGCATTGGCAGGCAGATTCTTAACCACTGCGCCATCAGTGAAGTCCCCCAAAGGTATGAATTTCTAATGATAGAATTTAAAGGAGTGTATTAGGAGAGTTGAAGAGATACCAGTGAGTGAGATTTGATGTGAGAATAAGTGAAGTATTGAGGAGATGGCCTTTATCGTGCTCCTAAAATCTCTCCGAAGGCCAATCCCATTGTGGATAATCCAGAGATGAACAAATGTAATAATAATAACCAACATTTATTGGGCACTTACTGTATGCCAGGCACTATTCCTAGACATCTACATTGGTCATTCATTTGTTCCACATACTACCCTGTGAGGAAATACTATCATTACTCCATTTTATGGAAGAAAAAACTCGACCCTAGAGAAGTTAAGTAATTTTTCTAGAGTCGCACAGCCCCCCTAATGGCAGAGCTGGGGTTCAGAGCTAGGCCATCTGATTAAGAGCCCCTCCACCCAGAAATGGCTTTTTTGAATCATGAGTCTCCCCTTGTAAACATTCTGGGAAAAGGGAAGAAGCAACTTCATGAGAAAAACCTAGGTATCACCATCATCATCATAATCATCACCATCATCACAGCAAACAAGGCACTGTGCCATTATGTACAGGACACTGCATAGAATGCTGAGAAGGCAAGGAGGCATCTGGCCCCATGGCATGTCTGAACCTGACCCCTGAACCCTTCACGTTGCTTCAAATGCCTCCACTTCCACAAAGCAGTTTCTGCTCACCTCATGGAACTCCCAATAATGTATCTCCTCTGACAGCCACTTTTTGCCTCTGCTCTGCCACTTATTTATTATATTACTTTCTATCTGGTATTGTAGTTATTTATACACATTGTCACACAGCTGAGCCTTTGCACATTGCTGAGTCCTTTGCCTGGCTGACTCCTACGCATTCTTTAAGATTCCACTCAGGTCTTATTGCATTTCCTGACTCTGCTGTCTGGATTAGATACCCCTCCTCTGTGTGCCCCAAACGCCTGGTATTTATCCATATCACAGCATTTACTATACTTGATTATAAATGTTTACTTGTTAGTATTCCTAACTAGATAGATCCCAGATCCTAACATCAGGGAACATGTCCTCTTATTTGAATCTTCAGTACTTTGCACAATACCTGGCACAAATTAGGCATTTACTAAACTTTATTTTTTCCCAATGAATGAATCTTCCATATAAGTCTAATTATACTTTGAGGACAAAATTGGATATCTGATTCATTTTTTTGTCCCCCTCAAGATGCCCTGCACCTAGTAGATGCTCAATAAATATAGCAATGACTAAATGACTGCAAAATACAAAGAGGTGTCAGATTCTGCTCTCAGGATATAGGGGAGGACTGGCAACTACAGTTGAAGGTAGATGACATTAAAAGTTTGCATGTCTAGGCTATGTTCTAAAATTGGTGATATAGACATCTACGACTGAAATTAATGAAAAAGAAAATAACGTTTTTTTCTATTGAAGTTTGAAGTTATTTGGCCAGTAAAATGCAGTCCAATATTCAAACCCAGGTCCAGGTGACTCTAAAGCCAATATTGTTCCTGCTATACGACATTGCTGAGATGTTAGGGTACAGGGGCCCTAGCTGGGCCCAGAAGAACCAGTAGGGCTAGGGTAATTAGAGATAAATAGGTACTGCACAAATGATAATATACATATTATATATATATTATGATAATTATATCACATATATAATGATATAATATATGATATATATATCATTATATATGATTTTATATATATATATATATATATATATATATATATATACATATACACACACACACACACACACAGGTCTTTTAGGAAGCTCTATCTGGAAAGAGCATGGAGAATTGACTGATGGGGGAAAAGCTGGAGGCAGGAATGTCTACTTGGAAATTATTACAACAGTCTCAACTTGGGAACAGAAAACAAGAAATTGATTTAAGTGGGAATTTGTGGACATTGGTGATTGAGAAAAATACATAGACAGCTGGAATCTTTGAGTCAGGATTACTGCAAGGTTTTGAGCCTAAGTGAGAGACAGTGAATTCAGAGTGAGACAATTTTGAAAGATGGTGAGTTTGGTTTTTGATGTGTTAAACTGACTTCTAGATGGGCAAGCTGAGTGGATAGAAATGCAGGATTTAAGCTCAAGAGAGGCCTGAGCTAGACCTGAAGATGTGTTGATCATCTGCAAAGAGGTGATGGCTAAAGTTAGGAGAGTGAGAGAGAGAGATCCTAGGGAGAAGTGGAGACAGAAAAGGTCAAAGAACCAAGGAGTTTAAGGAACATTCAGGGAATGTTCAGGTCAAGGAAGTATTAAAATCAAGAAAGAAGACAGACCTCTGGCTTCCCTGGTGATGCAGTGGTTAAGAATCCGCCTGCCAGGGCTTCCCTGGTGGCGCAGTGGTTGCGCGTCCGCCTGCCGATGCGGGGGAACCGGGTTCGCGCCCCGGTCTGGGAGGATCCCACATGCCGCGGAGCGGCTGGGCCCGTGAGCCATGGCCGCTGAGCCTGTGCGTCCGGAGCCTGTGCTCCGCGACGGGAGAGGCCACAACAGAGGGAGGCCCGCATACCACAAAAAAAACAAACAAAAAAAAAGAATCCGCCTGCCAATGCAGGGGACACGGGTTCGAGCCCTGGTCCGGGAGGATCCCACGTGCCGTGAAGGAGCTAAGCCTGTGCACCACAACTATTGAGCCTGCGCTCTAGAGCCCGTGGGCCACAACTACTGAAGCCCATGCGCCTAGAGCCCAGGCTCCGCAACTAGAGAAGCCACCACAATGAGAAGCCCGCGCACCATAACAAAGAGTAGCCCCCGCTCGCTGCAACTAGAGAAAGACTGCGTGCAGCAACGAAGACCCAGCACAGCCAAAAATAAATTAAATAAATAAATTTAAAAATAAAAAAAAGGGCTTCCCTGGTGGCACAGTGGTTGAGAATCCGCCTGCCGATGCAGGGGACACGGGTTCGTGCCCTGGTCCGGGAAGATCCCACATGCCGCGGAGCAGCTGGGCCCGTGAGCCATGGCCGCTGAGCCTGTGCATCCGGAGCCTGTGCTCCGCAACGGGAGAGGCCACAACAGTGAGAGGCCCGCGTACCGCAAAACAACAACAACAACAACAACAACAAATAAAAAAAAATTAAAAAAAGACAGACCTCTAGTTATCTATTCGAAGGAAATGAAATTACGATCTTGAAGAGATATCTGCACCCCCATGTTCACTGCAGCATTATTTACAACAGCCAAGACATAGAAACAACCGAAGTGCCCATCAAGAGATGAATGAATAAAGAAAATGTGGTGCATATATATATACTATATATGTACTATATATATACACTATATATATATGCTATATATATACTATATATACACTATATATATGCTATATATATACTATATATATATATACACTATATATATATATATATATACACACACACAATGAAATATTATTCAACCATAGAAAAGAAGGAAATCTTGCCATTTGCCATAACTTGGATGAAACATGAGGGCATTATCCTAAGTGAAATAAGTCAGAGAAAGGCAAATACTGTGTAATCTCACTTATATGTGAAATTTTAAAAACCCAGACTCACAAAAACAGAGAACAGATTGGTGGTTACCAGAGGCAGAGGGTAGAGGGTTGGGGGAAGTGTGTGAAGGTATTCAAAAGGTAGAAACTTCCAGTTATAAGATAAATAGGTTCTGGGGATGTAATGTACAGCATGGTGACTATAGCCAACAATACTGTATTGCATATTTGAAAGTTGCTAGGAGAGTAGATGTTAAAAGTTCTCATCACACACACAATAATTGTAACTATGTGAGATGATGGATGTTAACTAAACTTAGTGTGGTAATCATTTCACGATGTATACATATATCAAATCATTATATGTACGTCTTAAACTTATACAATGTTATATGTCAATTATATCTCAATAAAGATGGGGGGCGGGGAGGGAGACAAAACCAGAATATCATCGTATCTTGGAATTCAAACTGTAAGAGAGTAAGGAAAGGATATTCATTGGATGGATTTGGTGATTAGGTTTGGCCATACTGGAGAAAGAATTTTGGTAAGTGGTTGGGTTGATTACAGAGGAAGAAAAGGAATTGTGGTAGCAGAGAATGTAGGTTACCCTTTGGATAAGTTGGGAATGAAAAGAAAGGGGAAAAAAAGAGTATTTGTGTAAGAAAGATTTTACTGAAGATACTAAAGTAAAGAAAAAGTAAATGGAAGAGAGAGAACTGAGCAAAACCCTTCTGAGGTGAGATGAGATGACAAGGTTGGTCCTGCAATGTAGGAGAAGTAGTGGATAAAATTTGGAATAATTGCTATGGGAAATGATATAGGAGGCAATGAGGATGCATAAAAGGATTGCCAAGTAAAAACTAATAAATTTCAATTGAAGTTTCATCACCTGAAATTTGATTGAGATCCGTTTTCTTGTTTTCATGGTTTTTTTCTAGTAATGTCTGCCAGCCCAGGAGTGGAAACAAATGCAGGTACATCTCAGCCTTAGGAATTTCCATTGCTGGGATGATGGGTGGTAAAGGATTCCAAAAGGCAATATGGCTAATAAGAGCAACCTGGATGCAAACCATGGAGGTGAGGTCAAAGCTGCAGTAGTTGGGTACCAATCACAGAGAGGCTGGGAAGAGATTGTGGGAAGTGTGAAGAATTCAGCAGTGAAGGCAGAACCCAGGAAAAATAACATAGTGTATCTGAAGGGCAAAATTCCTAGAGAAATGTCTACCAGAATAAAATGAAATTAAGTAGTAGAAATACTTTCCCAGAATTATTCTTGGGAAAGAGGTTAATAATAAGAAATGAAATAGTAAATTAGTGGAAACTGAAGAGGAAAGGGGACATGAGACTGTAAGGACACATGTGAAGAACTGGCTTGAAGACCAAGAAATCTGGGGACAAATGGTTAGAGCACACGGAACACATAGGTTATTAAGCCATGATGGACTATGGCTAAATTGGAAAGCTGGGGAAGGGGATCAGCATTTAATATATCAGTCAATTAGGGCTCAGGAATTTGCGGGCTGAATGTCACAAAGCTTGACTTTTAGAAGGCAGGCAATGAGGGTAGGAGGCACAACCATGTAGGTTTGAGTGTGAAAATGAAGGAGAAACATTGGTGGTACCGTCTAAAGGGATCTGAGTGTCACATCACACATCTGTCAGAGCTTTTACAGATAGGGTGCCTCTAATTCCCAGGTTGTGGAAAGCAGATATGTGGGGACACAGAACAAGATCCAAGCTCACATCAGAGTTCCAATGGCCCCAGGTGGAGCTGCAGGAAGGCAGGAGGTGGGAATTTTGATTTTTTCCTTACAAAAGAGACACTTAGCCCTCAATTTTCCTGGCAGGGATGAAGCTCTGGGACTCTCCATTGGCTTAAATGGACTGGTGAAAGCGAGGATAGGGAGATTTTTTTTCTCCTCAATGGGCAACCTAAAGAAGAAATCCCTTCCTATTTTATTTCAGCACTGTGAAAGTCAAGATGCCATTCCATTCTAACCCTTCATTTTCAGTCATAAATGACTATCTTGGTAGTATTCCTTTGGGGTTGAAATTTGCCAGTTTTGCTTTAGACAATGAGATAGATGAATTGGTAAGAAACAGTGTAAGCAGCAGGAAATCGTGGACAAACTAAGGGCTTTGACCAAGGCAAGGATTTATTAGGGCCTCTTATAAACCTAGCAGCAGCTGGCTGAGTGGGTTCAACCCTTCTGAGTCTTGATCTCATCATTCCTAAGGTAGAATTTCATGTTCTCTCCTACAATAGTAAATATTGTTGGGAATGAATAATCCTTGGAGGTTAGAACAGTGCTGTAGAGTGCTGGACTTAAATTCTAGTCCCTAAAAATGGGCATAATTTTGGCAAGTCATTAAACTTCTATGTCTTAGAATTCTCATATGTAAAACAGGAGGTGTTTCTTTCCAACCCTAAAATTTACGTATATGTTTATCAAGAGCTGAGAGAACAAAAGTGTTTCGAAGGTGGAGTTCACGGGTAGAAAAGACTGGCGGCACACTTAAATAACAGATGCTGTGATTACTTGAAGAACTAAGAAGCCAGACATACAATCCATGTTTGTATCACAGTGAGTGCATATCATTATTATGAGAAGCAAATTTCAGAAAGTAAAAAATCAAACCCAGATCTCTTTAGTGTTGAAAGCTTTTATTTTTAACAATATTACCATTTGGATTTAAAAAAATGATTTATCTTAGAATTTCTAGAGTGACAGAAATAGTTTGAAGCTTTTATTTATAGGATGCTTTTAACAATGATTTCATCATTATCCATTAGTTTATGTATATACAGTGTACTAGATCCCTGTACAGCAAAATAGAATTCTTTCTCAAGTGAGATGGAAATGCATGGAAGTTAGAAAATTCAGAGGAAAAAATTCTAGTAAAAATAAACTATTTCATTAAAATAAATAATATTTTAAAGTGCATTTCTATCCCATGTGCAAGGTAGCTAAATTAACATGACTTTCAGCTTGCTTAAATTCTCAGTATTATTGCTCTTTTAGCCTAGTGTTGCACATTTAATATTCATTTGCTTTCTTCTTCTGGTTCAATAAATAATTCTGAACTTTAACACATATAAAGTGTCAAAGTTAAGTGAGGATGTAAGGCCTAGTAAAATGGTTAAGACTTTTTTCTATGTGTGTCATTATTATAATGAGCTTGTTTTTTGAGCTCTCTGAGCAGAGGTGATCTGGTCTGGAACACCCCAGCTCAGAGTTTATTTTAGTAGTGGTTTTCTCTTACAGGTAAGTGTGTGAATCCCTTCTTTCCATCTACCTTAGCAATCCCAAATGCTTCTTGAATATTTCTGGATTTAGTTGTCTTTTCATATGTCCATACCTGACTTTTTCCTCCTGCCTTCTTTTACAGAGGTCCCTACTATGTTTCATCAAATATTCTATCACCAAAACTTGACAAGAAAGCATTTTAATTATTTCCCATTTGGAATCCTTCAATTGATCCTAAATTTATATTGTTTATATATTGTTATATTGTTTATATTGCTTTTGTCTTTTTTCTTTATTTACATGCTCAGTTATAACAGAAGACAAAGAGAAAACATCTTGCTATAAAGAACAGTTTTTCATAGAATCTAAGCTGGGGAGCCATGGTATAGAAACATGACCAGCTTACAGTTTTAAATGGTTTCGAAAGCTTTATCATTTGGGGCTCTCCTGTACCATCCTTTACAACCAGCACCATTCGTTAAAAGATTGCCCTAAGGAAGGTTTCCTATTTTCTAGACAGGGAAAGTGACATAGAAATAAGTACCCCAGGTACTTGGGGTACTATCACATGGTTAAAACCATGGTGATAGAAGCAAAAGCAGAAGAAAATTTATCTACTTCTCTTGGCCATGTTGCCTCTATCTATCTTCGGGGAGAATACGCAGTACATTATAACATAAGCAGTCTTCGCTTAACTGATTCAGAAAAGCTGCCGGGCCAGTGCGTATAGTTGCAGAAACATCTTAGATCAAGACTCTACAGACACAGAGATGTAACACTGTGTTCTGGAGAGGGCTGTGAAGCAGACAGGTCTGGAATAACAGTTGGGCAGGGCAGCAACAAGGGCCACAAAGATAAAACAGGAGTAGTGGGAATCTGAGCTTTATTCAGCAACATGCGCTCACCATGATGCCATCATTTTTCCTGCTGAGAAAAAGTGCAGTCTAATGGGTTACCCTCTCACTTCACAGGGGACAGTGCTGGGATGCCCCGGCTTTGAGCTCTCCAAAGCACAGGCCTTCCAAAAATCAGGGAAGTGATGCTGAGATTTAAAAAGCGGTTGTGAAGCGATTCGAGGATCTAGGTAGAGGTCCTCAATGAGCACTAGGTAGCGATGCATGAGCGGGGCTGGGCCAGGCCCCATAAGGAATGGGGGGAAACCCTGCACCAGCCAACGCATCTGCAGGACCTGGCGAGAATGTGCTTTGGAGAAGGTCGAGGAGAGTTCAACCCCAAGAGGGACCTGCACCCTTGGGAGGGGAGAAAGTCGGCAACAGCAAAGGCAGTGCAGAGATTGAGGGGTGAAGACAAGGGACGGGAGAGGGGATGGGGCAGGGTGGAACCGCATCCTGGAGGTGCGCGGGGGTCGCCTTGAAGATTGAGGACTAGGCCGGGACCAGGACAGCAGGGAAGTGTGAGGGAAAGACCCCTTCCTTTGGCAGCTCCCAATGTATTTCTGTCAAAGATGGCCAAATTCCACGCTGCCCTTCCCCCCTCCGCGCCTTTTCCACTGGGTTGCTTCTCAATGCTGCGAGAGGCGGTGGGGAGGTCCCGGTGAGTGTGTGCGTGGGGAGGAAGGTGCGGGAAAGAAGAGACCTTCCCTGGCCGCCCCTCCCACCCCACCGGCCTTTTGGGAGGTTCTTTTAGTTGAGAAAGGGGGCTCTGCCGCTTTAAGGTGGGGAATAGGCGTCACCTCTGGCCGGGTGACGAACTGGGGCGGGGACCTGGTGGGCGTGCCCATGCAAAGCAGGAGGTGGTGCCGGCGGTGGGCGGCCCCATAGTAAAATATTGGAGGGAGGGGCGGGGTCGAGGAGGCGAGGCTACTTGGTGGGCGGGGCGCAGGGGGCGGTGCCTCTTCGGGAAGGCAGGGGAGGGGGAGGAGGAAGCGGCCGGTTGGTACCATTACGCGCGTTCCGGAAGGGGGACAAGTGACATTCCCTTGGAGGGGGGCGGGCCCTGCCCGGCGGCGGGGCCCTTGCTGAGGCGGGGAGGGGCGTTCCCCCTTCCCCCCACCCGGGCGGAACGTCGGGGCCGGGGGGAGGGGGCACTTCTTCGCTCGCGTCCGAGGCGGGGCCGGCGGTACCTTTCGTGGCGCGGTGCGGCTGGGGGAGGGCCGAGGGGAGGGGGAAGGGGCGGTACCACGAGGGGGGGTGCCGGAAAGGGGGAGGCGCCGGCGGACAATGGAGCCTATGTGTGCCTGCGGGAGTGGGACGGCGCCGCCGCCGCCGCTGCCGCCGCCGGGGGGAGACGCTGCGCCGCCGCTGCCGCTGGCCCCGGCCCCGGCCCCCCGGGGCTGAGAGCCGCCCCGGACCGAAGCCCCCTCCCCTACTCTGCTCCTCCTCTCCCTCCCCCACTCCTGCCTCGGGGGTAAGTGGCACCTCAGGGGGAGGGGGAGGGGAAGGACCGAAGCCGGGGGTGGGGGGGCCGGGTCCGCGTCCGCGTGTTTTGAGCGGGTTTGAGGGCAGAGGTAGCGAAAGCCGCGAAGGGCTGGGGGTTGGGGTGAGGGGAGAGCAGCGGTGGGGATCGAGGTCGTAGATTTAGAGTTGAGTCTAGAGAAACCTGTGGGGGGAGATGGGGGGGCGTCCTCTGCCCACCGCTCACTGAGCGGTGGGGAGAGACGGAGGCATCTCTCGGTTTATTTTTTAGAGGTTGTGTCCCAGGCGGTGCTTGGAGAGACTAAATGAGGAGATGGGACGGTCCCAGGGTCCTGGGATGAAGGGGCATTCGAGGGGCGAGATGGAGAGCTAAATGAGGGAATTCAAGTTGAGTCTGGTGGGGTCTGTTAGACCCCGGAGATGGATAGTGAAGTACAGGGGACTTTGCAGGCCAATGACTTGTTGGAGGGTTGGGGGGAAGTGAAAGCGAAGAAGAATGTTCGTGTAGTAAAGGGCTCCAGCAGGTGAGGTGGGGATGTCTAGGTCACTGAGTCATTGTGGGGGTCGTGGACACACCAGTGGTTTCCAAAGTGGAGCTGTAGCCATTAACCTTTGAAAGTTGCAAAGACTATTAAGATGTCGCTAGTTAGTGTTGGACGAGCTTGGTGAAATGGAGATATCCCAAGTAAAAAACAGCAGGGTTGGTTATTATGTTCAGAGGGAAGGGCCAGAGGCCTATAACAGTGTTGCTGGGGGCCTTAGGTGAAGGCTCCCAAGCATGAAGGAGGAGGCCTGAAATCTGTCCTCCAGAGCCCTGCCCTGTGATAGGAGTGACTTAGAGCCTAGATTGCAGACAGTTGGGGACTATTAAAGTTACTAGACAAAGTAGAGAAATGGACATAACTATGTGTTGGTAGCGAGAGACTAAGGTGGGGTAGAATTGGTGCAGTTAGACTGTGGTTAGGGCACACATGGACAGATCCCTGGCAGTGACTTTAGTGGGAAAATGATTGAGTGGCTGTGTAAAGAGTTACATTTTGATCAGTGGTGTGTGATGGAGTATTTGTTAGCATTTGATGTATTCAAGAATTAAGTGTTTATTCTTAGGTCAGAGATCTGGACTCTTGTACACTGAGCACAAAGTGATGAATCAGAATTAGCCGGTAGGAAGGATAAGTAGTTGAGAGTAAGGGGTAAGGGGTGCAAATGAATATTGGTAGATAAGACTCCTGTGTAGACAAGAACTTTTCACTCTTCATGGAGATTGTACAACATGGTTGTTCTGTTGATTTTGGTTTTTGACTGGGTACTAATGATATAGGAAGGTTTAACAAGGAGTTAGTGTGAACAATGTTATGGTCCTAAGTACAAATTTAAGAAAGACCTCCTTACTAACTATTGAAAAAGACCCAATCTGTAAAACACAGAAATGGGTTAATAAAAGCAGTTAGATGGCATAGGATGCTTTGGGGAATGAGGATTCTATTAATTAGTGGTTTAGATAAGAAGAGAAAATTTAATGCAGAGTTGAGATAGGGATGACCTTTCATAGTTTTAGAATCTAGGATCTAATGGTATTGAACCATTAGAATATTATTTTGTAATAACAGTGTTGAATGTAAGATGATAATAGTTCCTAAACATAATGGTAGATCGATAAGAAGGTCATTGACTAAAAGATGAAGGAACAATTTCCACACTGTTCTCTTCTTATAAGGCAGGTTTTATGTAGTAACTTGGCTCCTGAGCTAAGGATTCCTGACCTGGATTCTTAGATGACTAGTGTAAGTGAAAAAGCACTTACGTGCTTTGGAATTTATTCTATGGGATATTTTTCCCATAGCCTTCAGAAGTGTGTCTGCTCCCGTGGATCAAAAGAAAATGCTCTCTGGCTTGTAGGGGAAAAAGGTACAGAGGTTTCACAAGCATTATAATCAACTAAATATTTGATCAGGTGATTTGGTATAGTGGTTAGAACCTTGAACTTGGAATCAGGAAGCTGGCTTTACCATTGACTTATGTGTGACTTTAAACAAATCTCTCATATTTATTCTCCAGTTTTCCCATTTATGAAGTGGGGATACCACCGCCCTAACCACTCACAATGCATTGCAGAGCTTAACAAGTTAATGCTTATCTGCACAGTGCCTTGGACACTTCTGGGAATGAAAGTTTACATAGCCCAACTTTTTTCTCACTTGTAAGAAACTGCTATCTCTGGAACAGACCAAATTCAGCTTCTGTAACAATTACAGCAGCATGCTTGATCAAGGAACAAAAAGGAGTACCTTATACATCTACCTTGTTCTATTATCCAAGTTTTGGTTTTATATTAGTTTTGAAAGGTGATACCTCTTCCCCATTTAGTGGTAAAACAGGATAGTGATGACAATTGTAGAAATGTAAGCAAAGGTCCCTATGAGAGAGTGGGACTATACATGCTGTGAGTGTTAACCTAGGCTGATGCTGACTCTAAATCTGTGTGACCTTGGACATGTTACTTGGCTTCCTGGTGGCTTAATTTTCTTCAACTATGAAGTACTGCTAATGGAATGACTTACTTGTCTGTCTGCCTTGATGACTGTGTTAGGGTCTATAGAAACTTTATGTGCTCTAGATCAGAAGTTCTTAATCTTCTATGTCCCATGTTTTCCTTTGGCAATTTATTGAAGCAGAGGACCCCTTCTGAGAATCATGTTTTTTAAATGTATAACATAAAATATATAGAATTACAAATGACACGGAAACAGTTATCAAATTGTTAAACAATTGTAATACAGTAGTTTGTATGTTTATAACACATTAAATAACAAAATGTAGCTTCAGGTCTAATGATACTATAATTTTGAAGTAGTGATGAGTGTAAATATTATGTTGAGAGATCTGCAACAACTGTAATGTGATGTGAAGTGTTTTGTGGTTCCTCTTGGTGACATAGTCGGGGATTGCTAATACTACTGTAGGTTGTTACCTACATTCACAGTTAAAGGTGGTGCTAACTTTTACTTGGAGGTTAGTGAGTATGAAGATCAAAATTTTCGCCAGCCAAGTTCACAGGTGCCACCCCTCCTAAGTCTCTCCAGAGACCCCTTAAGAGGTCGTGGATTCCAGGTTAAGAGGTCTTGCTGTAGACAAGCTGATTTTTGAAAGTTGAATTATCTAATGGCCACTTGCCTTTTAAGCTTTGTAATGTTTTTTTTTCCAGCATCTTCACCATGCTAAGAACAAGGGCATAGAGAAGATATGAAATAAAAGTCTATTTTACAACCTGTGATAACTGTTCTTGGTTGGGGAGAAAGTTAAAAACAGTGATTAGAATGACACTTTTGTGCCTGATGGATTTCGCTTTTCTAAACTTCCCAGTCTTCAATAGGATAGAAGTAGGCTATAGTGCTCCAGCTTCTTGCATTTTGAGTTTTAGTGGTTTTGCCTTCCTTCTCCATTTTTGACCTAATTATTTTCTTACTATTCCTTCCTCCAAATATTGTTTTGGTCACAGAGCATTGGGGAATGGGTGGTTTTCTTTGCCGATGGTGTGATGGGGTATGAACTTTTCTATTCTTCTCATTCCTGTAGGACTGAACGTGGGACTAGCTGGTGTTACTCCACTTTGACCTAAAAATTCCTTTCTGTTTGGGAGGCAGAGATCACTCTTGGAAAGTTCCTCTGTGTCCCAATGTTAGAAGAGAGAGCAAGTTGGACATCTTGAAAGGTAAAGAGCCTGATGATGAGCACGTAACTTCTGTGATTCAGTCTGTGCATTTTGGATTTTGTTTCTGCTTCTGTAGGGTCTCTTGTAAGTTAAAACTATATTTGTTCATTACTGTAGCAGTTCCCAAGGCAGAGGTCATCAAGTTAAATGCAAGTCATAACTGTAAGTGCAATTACCTTTTACTTTCCTATGAACAGGGACTTCTGCAATAAATTATTTCCTAGGAAAGGCAGATGGTAAGAAGTTAAACAAGTATTTATTGTGTCATCATTGATTTGTATGAATGTGAGGCAAGGGTAGCAATACACAAGCCTCAAGCTCATTATAATACACGAATCAACCAGCATTTATTGAGTTTCTTTTGGGCCCTGAGATGATGACACTTTCCTCAGGGGGTTCCCTGACTATATATAGCAGGGATACAATTTTTAAAGTGTTCTAACAGTGTCATGAATGTAATGCTGTGGGGCCATGGAGGACATTCCTGGGGATGGTTTGGAATCAAAGAAAATTTCACAGAGAAGGGATATTTGTGCTGACATTTTACTTTGGGTAGCCATTACTCTAAATGATGATAGATGACGTTCATTTTTGAATGGTTAAATTCTGTCGAAACTCTTGAGCTTGATATAAATTTATTTGCTTGCTTAAAGTTTGTTAGCTTTGAAGGACAGTAGGTGAGTTTTTACCCTTTGAGTATGAAAACATATATTAGCATTTTGTTTGGACCAGAATTTTCTATGTAAGTCCATAGTATAGTTTTCTTTTCTCCACATGTTTGGGAAAGATTGGTTCTTCCTATTGTGTGCTTTTTCTGAGAGGAAGCCTTTTAGTAGTTGGCATGCCAGAAGTTAAGAATGAGCTAGGAATGGAATCCTGAGGCCTTTTAGTTCCACATTCTAAGTTTGATACTATGCCTTTTATGGTGTAGTGGTCATAGCATAGAAATGAAATTTGTTAAACATGACATAGTTGTAATAAACTTGACTTCTTAGAGCAGGAGAGTGGAAAAGGATCATTGGAAGAGTTGAAATAGGAATTATAGAGGTGATTCTGACCTAAGTTAGACTAATTTGTGAATTTATTTACAACTTTGTGGTAACCTTATAGAGTTTCCTTTTAAAGATTCCTAAATAATTTGGCCTTAGGACAATCTGGAACTTGGTTCTTCCTTGCCATTTCAAAACTATAAATTCTGGGCAAAGGCGGAGGCTTGGTGTTATAATTCTAGTTTACAAGGACTAATGTTGGAAATTGTTCTGCCTGGTGAGTTACTTAGTGTTTTATTGAATTTTCTAGCTAAAGTCAGTATAGCATTTCACACAGTAGGCCCTCAAGCAAAGGAAATCATATGGTCCTGTTGTTCAGTCATATGTTCCCCCAAAAGTATGTGAAAATAAATTTCCTTGCTGCATGCTTGCCATGTAGAGTTACAGTTGAGAGTAGGGAGGAACTGTGAATGGTGTGCACTTTGTGAATTCAAAAGTGTATCTGGAAGTTTGAATCTTTCACCTTTACAGTCAGCTGTCAATTCTCTGTACTAATTAGGAATGGGAAGAAGCAAAAATGTGAGGGGTTTTTTTCCTACTAAATGTTCAGAAAAGTAGAAAAATTGATTTTATTTGCTATTAATATTTTTCCAGTTTCTGAAAAGAAAATACGCAGTTGGGAAGGAGGGAAAGTCACAAGGCCCTTGAGATCTCTACAGATTGGATAATATACCCTTTAATAATTGGAAGGTGATTCTGTTTACATGGGAGGTGATAACTTCCTCTTAAACTAATAGTCTAGAATAAATAGGAAACCTGTTCTTCTCTTAAGATAGTAACAAAATGCTACTATTGATTTTTTTTTTTTTAATCACTTAGAAACTCTTCTTCTTTATTTTATCCTCATCCAGGTGAGGGTCACCTTTGAGACAGGGGTTCCTGGACTCCGCAAGCTCCTCCCCTCCAGGATGAGCACTGCTGTATCGTGACCCTTGGGGTTTTGGTGAGTAGCCTGATGGATGATAGCACTAGAGAGCATGCCTGGCTTAGAAAGATGATCTTGGGGAAAAGCTTCAACTTTTATTCAACAGATATTTTTTGAGCAAATAGCATGTATCAGACACTATAGTAAGTGCTAGGAATACAAGGATGAACAAATCAGTCTTGACCCCTGCCTTCGTGGAGCCTAGCATGAGAGATGAATGTTACGCAAATGATCACATAATCATACAACATGGGAAATGTTGTGAAGGAAAAACACAGAATGCTATGAAAAGAGTGTAATGGAGAATTTCGTCTAGATTAGTGGCTTTACAGTATCCTTTCTCTCTGAAGAAGGAACACTGAAGCTGAGATTTTCTTCACTCAGCAAAAATATTCAACTTGATATGGAAGGTCAGGGGTGAGGGAGAGAGGTGTCAAGAATGACTCCAAATTTCTGTCATGAGCAGCTGGGTAGATGAAGGTGCCATTTACTAAAACATAGAAAACTGAAGGGAAAATACTTTTTTGGTGGGGAGGCTATATACAGATGAAGAATTCATCTTTGTCTTTGTTAGGTTTCAGACATCTAGTGAGATGTCAAGTTGGCAGTTGTGTATACAGGTCAGCAGAGCAGAAGCTGAGCCGGAGATGGAAATTTGGGAGTTGTTGGCATGTAAAGAACTTATAGAATAAGAAGAGAAGAAGCCCCAGGGTAGAGTCATGAGGAACTCAAAATTGTAGAGGTTGGATAGAGAAGGGGCCAGCAAAGGAAGCAGATGAAGAGTGACTTGAAAGGAAGGAGGAAGACTGGGAAGGTGTGGTATTATGGGAACCAAGAGAGGGGAGTTTCAAGAAGGAAGTGATCAGCTGGCAGAGTCTACGAGATGGAGTAAGATGAGGTTAGAAAAGCGGTCAGTGGTGACCTTAACAAAAGTCATGGTTTTTGTGATCTGTGGGTAGAAGTTGGTTTAAAATGGTTAAAGGGTGAATGGCAAGTAAGGAACTGAAGACTGTGTGTTATCAACTCTGGTAGAGAATCTTGGCTCCAAAGGGGAATAGAATGCCAGAGCTGGTTTTGTTTTGCTTTAATTTTTATTTTTTTTTAATCTGGAAGATACTACAACATGTCTGAAAGCTGATTGGACATATCCAGGAGATGCAGGACGTAGAGAGGTGGCCACTGGAGAGAGTGAGGGTGCTTAGTAAGCTGGAAGGGATGGGACCTAGACCACCTGTGTGGTAGGACTGACCTTTGGGGAGAAGTGGGCTTTTTTTTCGGTTTCATTAATAGGGAAGAAAGATGGGATAGGTACTGATAAAAAGAGATTTGCAGGTTTGGTGGTGAGGAATCCTGCCTGGTGACTTCTCTTATCCCTCTTAAGTCCTGGGCAAGGCCATGCACTAGGAAAGGAGGATGATGGTTGGAGACGGCGAAGGTAAGAAATGCCATTAGGCAGGATAGGTGAGTGAGCTTGCTAGAGGATGGCAGTAGTCACGGTTAGCCTGGATGTTTATGTTGTGCTGCTAAGCATTTTCTATGTACTGGCTCACCTTGTCCACTAAGTCCATGCTTAGCCAGGCACTGCAGTGATGAAGAGCATGGCCAGCGTGTCTGGCTGAATGCCAGCTCCACCACTTACTGGGGTGCGACCCAACTTACTTGGGCAAATTACTTACTGTTTCAGAGCCTCAGTTTCCTCATCCCTAAAATAGGGATAGTAGTAGGACCTGCCTTCTGTGGTTGTTGTGAATGAGTTAGTATGTACACATAGTAAAAATTTTAAGTATTATTTAAGAAGAAAAGAGAGAAAAATTATATAAGCAGATCTTAGAGTTAGGAGATTTAGTTATACTGGGGAAATATCTCACTCTGGCTACAATTAACCATTCCGTGGAAGATCTTTTCTAGTCATTAAAGGTAAACATTTGAGCACTAACCTGAAAATGTAGGAGCTGAAAGAGTCTCATTTTATTCTTTGGGGTTGTATGATAAGATACTTGGCAGATTTCTTGCTTGGTTGTTTTTGGTGTCAGGCTAAAGCTAGGGTGACTTATTTCAACAACTCCCTTGGATTAGGGGTTAAAACACCTGGATTTTATTCCCATCACTAGGTGAGCCCACAAGCTTGTTTCAGCCTTCTGTGCTGTCTCTCCACCCATAAAGTTATGGTAAGGAGATGGCTTAGAGGAAAGAGCAGGTCAGAGAACACTGATGCGAAACCTGGGAGAAGCCCATTCACACCTGTGTGCTCCATCCATTCATCTGTAAAATGCCGTTGATTATTATTATTAGAAATAATCTTTGCCACCAGCTCATCAGAAATGCCTGGCAGATTGAGGTGATTTGATATTTGTAATATGTTTAGAGTTTCTTTGGAAGGAGAGTGCAACACAAGTGCCAGGTGTTTCTGCTCTGAGGGGAGCTGGGTACATCACCAAGAGTCCAACCACATTCTTAGTACACCATGCTGAGTATTATAGAAAAACCAAAGAACTTTAAAACAAGGTTCTTGTCTTCCAAGAGCATAGTCTGCATAGGGAGATAAAAAAATACACATGGGACTATTCAATTCGACATATGATTGAATGCTAGAATGTGTGATGCAGACAGAAAGTACCAGAAGAAGTTACAGAAGAGGGCTCTATAGGTGATAACTTCATTTTTTTTCCTGAGATAAATGTTTTCTGATGGCTTTGTCCATGCAAGATTCATTTACTACTTCTGTTTTACCAGCGATTCCCGATGTTTAGTGGGAGGTTATAATATGGCTTATGATCATATATTACGTTGAACTTGACAACCACAATCAGTTTTATAATCTAAACTGGGAAAAAAAAAAAAAGCTAAAGGTGGTGGGGGATAAACATACAACCTTAAATATAATCAAGACCAAAATGTTTTTAGGATGCTTTCTCCCAAGGTCAGGATAGAAACATTCCATAACATTGTATTCTAGTTCTTTTTCCTGACTTCTTCATTTAAAAGAAAAAAATGTGATTGTATGCACTCAGAACTTCCATAAATTCCTTTCATGGTCTCAGGTAAAATCACTGGGACTGTTGCAAATTTCTAAATGAAGAAATAGACGTCTAACACTTGACAATGATCATATTCAGTGCCAAGTCCTAGAATATAATGGACCCTCCCAATTTTAGTCCAGTTCTTGAGCCTCTCAAAGTGTATGTAACACCTAAGCTACTTCTAACTCCCTTTTATTCTTTAGCCACTAATCCTGCATCTAATATCCTCATTCAATCCTATCCCCCATGGGTAAGATACCAGAAGGTAGAGCGGGAGGTGCGGGGGGACAGTGGTTACCAAAAAACCACATTGGAACTGCCCTGGAAGGAGCAGTGACTGAAAGTGTATCTTGGTTTTCCCTGAACCAGTTTAGGCTTCCCTAAATAAAGGGCTTTCTCATTTGTTCTCTGGCTAGGTTCTTGACCTTTATGCTTCAAATTAGCCTTGCAAATTGGCTCAAAAAATATCTTAGCCTTCAAAGATGTTCTTTTACCTTCCACATTATGGATCATTCCCATGCTTACCCATGCCTACAGCTCCTGTCATTAAGCAGTGAGAACACAGGACGCATACTCAGCATAATTTAGTAGAAAGATCCTAGAAATCAGGGGACAGAACTGGTTGTATTTGGTATTGGCTCAATAGTTGATTTCAGAAGTACCTCCTTTAATGTCTCCCCACCCTGAGGCCCTGAGAATATAAACAGAGAGTAATTTGTTTCATGGTTTGAGATTGGGATGGGTTGGTTACATTTCGGAGCCATCAGAGGTGAAACACCAGATAGTTGCTATGGATTTGGAGTACTCAGTGGTTTCAAAGCATTGTTTTGAAGAAAGAAAAACCCAGGTTTTTGAGGGTTTTGTATTTGGACGTAGAGAAATGTAAGGGAGGTTATATGGTTAAAGATAAAAATGTCTTTCTCATCTGCTTATAAATGCCTGGTACACGAAGCTTGGGTGGGAGGCTTGTATGCTTGGCAGAAAGTCTTAGTCACTCTTCAGCTGCTTTAGCACCAGGGCCTTTTGGCCGGAGTATGAACGTCTCCCTTTCCTTTAACCCTCATGGAAGCTGAGGAACCATCTAGCTCTGCACCATCAAGTTGGCGGTGCTTTAGCCTTGGTCCTGCTGTAAGGGTGTTTGATGTGTCTGTTTTTGCTCTTTTTGCTCCCAGTGTGCCCTGGAGATGCGAGATTTTCCTTTGGCAGCAGGAGGCACACACCCAGAGAATGCTGGAGCCGCAAGGGGACAGGACCCACTTCCACAGCGGAGAAAAACAAAGAGGAAAAAGGCGTGCAGGTGGCCAGCGCTAAGGGACTCGCCCAGCAAGCAGTGGGCCACTGCCGCTGTCCTCAGCAGCTGTTTCTGCTGCAGCCCGAGAGGAACTCGGTGAGCCCGTCCCTGTTTGTGGCTGCAAGCTCAGGATTTCAATCAATGCATTCCAGTAACCCTAAAGTGAGGAACTCTCCGTCAGGAAACACACAGAGGTGAGGGCTAGGGCCTGGCCCAGCTGCCCCCTTGAGGATGTCATAGTGGACCATGAATGCTCATTGGTGGAACAACATGTTGAATTAGAAGCGAATGGGGAAAGAAAAAAAGATAAGTAAATAGTGATAGAATAGTGAATCAGAGTTTAGGTTAGAGTTTTCCTCTGTTATTTTTTGTCCATTATTACCTGGCCACTCCTATTTACCACCCCTCTCCTCACCAAAACATAAAGAAAAAGACCTTAAAGACCAGCCAGTACAGTGAGCTAAACTTGGCAAATGAGGAAACCGAGACCTGGAATGGTGAGAGGCCTAAGGTCCTAGAACTAAAACACCAGCCCCTGGACTCCCACTGTGAGGCTTTTTCCTCTGTTCCATGGAAGTTAAGCTGATGCCCTAAAAGAATTTTTTCCTTCTCCCCTGGTGGCAGTGGTTAGTGTGTCTGCTCTGGTGGGATACTGCTTGTTCAGGGAGTAGTGTCCTGGAGGGTTTCCTTAACCTGCCAGTCATGGACAGGTTTCCTCGCACTCTCCTGGACCTGCTCGTATTTTCCAGCAGGGAGGCTAGTCTCTTGTTACAGCTGTTCCTTGTCATCAGCCGAGGGGTGGGTGGTATTTTGATCTTAACGATGTCTGTTTGTTTACTCTGAGCTAGTCTTAGTGTGAGAGTCATTTCTCTATGTACATAGAAACCGTTGTCCTTTATTGACAGAAGCCCTAGAGATGGGTCCCCATGTGACTCTAGGGTTCCCAAGACCTGGCAGGCCACTCTGCTTCATCCTCCTCTCTGTTGGGAGCTCTGAGATGAGAGCAGGGGAGGAGGGAGCAAGCAAGGGGATGCGGTGAAAGGTGGGGTGGTTACTTAGTGGTCCAGGTCTCCTTGACCTATGATAAAAATCAGTCCTCCCTAATTTGTGCTGCCCAGTTGCATCCTGTGTCTGATCTCCTTTTGTTATTTGTCTCTTTTAGTAGCCCTAAGTCAAAGCAGGAGGTGATGGTCCGTCCCCCTACAGTGATGTCCCCATCTGGAAACCCCCAGCTGGATTCCAAATTCTCCAATCAGGGTAAACAGGGGGGCTCAGCCAGCCAATCCCAGCCATCCCCCTGTGACTCCAAGAGTGGGGGCCATACCCCTAAAGCACTCCCTGGCCCAGGTGGGAGCATGGGGCTGAAGAATGGGGCTGGAAATGGTGCCAAGGGCAAGGGGAAAAGGGAGCGAAGTATTTCCGCCGACTCCTTTGATCAGAGAGATCCTGGGACTCCAAACGATGACTCTGACATGAAAGGTATGTCTATAAGATATTTGAGACTCAGAGGGAAGTAGGTATTCCTGAGGAAAGGCCTCTGACATTGGTGGATGCCAGAGAGCCTAATAGCAGCCAAGTGGGGAGAGTAGGCGCATCAGATTCAGGAGTTCTCGCAGTTTAAGATGGAACTATTTCTGGTTGTTTTCCTACTAACTGAAGAGTAGTTTGGAACCACCTTGTTGGCTTCTTGCTCTTGAGGATGCAAGCGTTTTAGGATGTTCCACGGCCCTAGCCACGTTCTTGTGGATGTTTCTGGCCTCCATGCTCTTTGTACTTAAGTGTCAAGCCGGTAGCTCCAGTTTGTCTATGCCAGGGTCCACCCTGGAGCGGTCTTTCTGACACTCCTCTTCTCAATCAGATTCATCCTTCAAGACTTGGGTTTTGTGCACTCTGGCTGCCATTTGGCCAGAGTTGTAGGCACAAGAGGCAGCCCTGGCACTAGTCCAGGTTTGTCACAGTCAGTTTCAGTGTGGCAGGAACGAGTGGCTACATGTAGTAGAGATACAGTAGGCACCAAAATGGAGTGAGCCAGAAAGAGTACGGGACCAATGGCTGTGGTTTTAGGCTTTTTCCTCCTAGTATAAAACAAAAAATCTTAACTATAGGCCAGAACATGAAACTAGTATTCAAGCAGTGGAAGTGTTACTTCCCGACCCAAATTTGAAATGAGAACCTGGGTGATCGTTCCCCTGTTTTTCCTTTCTTCTTCAGGTGTTTGTAGGAGGCCTGTTATGAGTGCCAGCACTATGCTGGGGGCTGGGGGTGCCATGGTCAGCAAAACAGAAACAGTTGCTATCCTCAAGGGTTTGAATGCACCTAGACAGCGGATCATTAAACAATTACAGTAAAATTTGATAAATGCTGAAATAAGGGGAGTTAGGGGGCTATGGGTTCAACTAGCAGGGGCAGCCAGTCCAGGAGGATCCAAAAGGGGTTTCCAGGAAGGAGGGACATTTATGCTAATATCTGAAGAATGCATAGTAGAGAAGTAAGGAGGTGGGGGAAGAGTGCTTTGTAATTAGTCATTTAGGGAGAAGTGTATTTGTGTTTTTATGAATAGAAGAGGTTTCCTCTTAGCAAGGTACTTCCTCCTTGAAATTCTCAAGGTGTTTGCATTATGATGCTGTAAATGCTGGCAGAAAAAAGAGTTTTATTCGTTCTGTGACATGACTCTTTTCTTTCTTTTAGAATGTAATTCTGCTGACCACATAAAGTCCCAGGATTCCCAGCACACGCCACACTCGATGACCCCGTCAAATGCTACAGTCCCCAGGTCTTCCACCCCCTCCCATGGCCAGACTACTGCCCCAGAGCCCACACCTGCTCAGAAGACTCCCGCCAAAGTGGTGTATGTGTTTTCTACTGAGATGGCCAATAAGTAAGTTGATGGCTGTGTCTTGCTATTGGCGTGGCTTGCGTGTTTGGGCATCTAAGTTCTTATTCCCTTTGAAGATTGATCCTTTTTTTGCCCACTTGTATTATTACTTAAAGTTAACGCTACAGAAAGAAGTAAAATAAAATATAAAACCTCCCCACCCCTACTCCCCAGAGGCAACCATTGATGATACTTCCTTGGCTTTCCTTCCAGAAATTTTTTGTGCTTGTACAAATATACATATATATACTTTTTTAAACACAAGAGGGATTGATTGCACAATATACACTTTTCTGCAACTTACTATTCTTTTTTTTTTTTCTCCTTACTATTCTTTTTAAAATGACACAAGTAATGTCCATTTTGGAATAATTAGAAAATGTAAACAACTAAAAAAAAATCTCAGGAATTTACAGAGATAACTACTGTGAACATTTTGGTACATACGTCTCTAGTGGATGGATGGCTCAATGGATATTTATTTATTTTTTTAAAATGTGAATATACCCTAGTTTTTTTCATTCAAGATTTTAAAAATTAAGATATAGAATGAATCTTGGCAGCCTTTAATTATTATTAGGTGTGAGAATTCATTTTACCCATCTTGGGTTGGGATTTTGAACTAGGATTCTCTATAAAACACCTACTAGAGTGGATGGCTTTGAAGGAGAAAATCCTGGGGGTTTTTAGTATCTCTTTTGAGATTTGCTAATGGCTATCTTTTAATTTCAGAAGTTTGATGGTAAATGATAGACAAATAATGAAAACCTTTTTCTCTTGATTTCTTCTCATTCAACATTGCTGGTGGTTCTTTATACTTCTTCCTCTCTTATACCAGTTTAATCGGGTTAAAGTGCTTTGGATTTACAGTTAGTGAAATAGGAACAAGTCCTAGTGTGTGCATCTCTTCTGTCTTTGCAGAGCTGCAGAAGCTGTATTGAAGGGCCAGGTTGAAACTATTGTCTCTTTCCACATCCAGAACATCTCTAACAGCAAGACAGAGAGAAGCACAGCCCCTCTGGTACGTCATTTTGGAAATGGAATAATGGTTTAAAGGTTCTGCAGTGACCGTAAAGGTGGGAGATGGTGAATTTCACTGATACAGAGATAGTCTTTTTTTTCTTCTCCCAGTTTTACTGAGATACAATTGACCGACAGCACCGTGTAAGTTAAAAGTGTACAGCCTACTGTACTGTATACTGTATACTTTAACTTACATACGTGACGAAATGATTACCATCATCTCATATAGATGCAAAATTAAAGACATAGAAAAAATATATTTTTTTCTTGTGGTGAGAACTCTTAGGATGTACTTTCTTAACAACTTTTATATAGAACATATGGCAGCATTCATTATATTTATCATGTACATTACATTCTTAGTACTCATTTATTCTATAACTGGAAGTTTGTGCCTTTTGACTACCCTCCTCCAATTCTCCCTCCCCCAGCCCTCCCACTTTTGGTAACCACAAATCTGATCTCTTTTTCTATGAGTTTGTTTGTTTGTTTGTGGTCATTGACCTACAACACTATGTTACTTTGTGGTATACACATAGTGATTCAGTATTTCTATACATTTCAAAATGATCACCATGATAAGTCTAGTTACTGTCTATCACCATACAAAGATATTACATAATCATTGACTGTATTCCCCACACTGTGCATATCATACCTGTGACTTATTTATTTTGTAACTGAAAGATTGTACCTTTTAATTTTCCTCACCTATTTCTCTCCTCTCCCCAATCCCCTCTCCTCTTTCAGCTACCTGTTTGTTCTCTATATCTATGACTCTGTTTCTGTTTCGTTATGTTTGTCATTTGCTTTGTTTTTTAGATTCCACATGTAGGTGAAATCATACAGTATTTGTCTTTCTCTGACTTATTTCACTTAGCCTAAACCTTCTAGGTCCATCTATGTTTTTGAAAATGGCAAGATTCCATTCTTTTTTATGGCTAAGTAATATTCCATTGTATATATGTACCACATCTTTATCTATTCATCTATTGATGGGCACTTAGGTTGCATCCATATCTTGGCTATTGTAAATAATGCTGCAGTGAACGTAAGGGGACATGTATCTTTTCTAATCGGTGTTTTTGTTTTCTTTGGATAAATACCCAGGAGTGAAATTGCTGGATTGTATGTTAGTTGTATTTTTAATTTTTTGTGGAATCTCCACACTGTTTTCCATAGTGGCTACACCAATTTACATTTCCACCAACAGTGTATGAAGGTTCAATGGGAGATAATCTTGATGGTATAAACTACATTCTGAGCATTTAACCTAATTGTGTGGTTTTAGGCATATCACACTGCATTGGCCTTTTCTACTAACACGCTGATATATTGATGAATTACTAGGAGAGAAGAGGTACAAAATAAAAAAGGAGATATTTAGATATCTTAGGATTTCCGTCATGTAGCCATCTCTGGGAAATTCTGAATTCAGACCCTCTGTACAGAGCAGGATTTTAAAAAATAGCAAACACTCTTGAGCTACTTGAAGAACAGAGAAAAAGCAGCAACAAAAACTACAGTACTGGAGTACATGCTGATGATACCATAATTAAGGTCTCAGTGACTTTCAAAATGATTCTTATTTATTTCAAAGTGAGAGAACTATTGAATGCTTTTAATTGCTTGATATTTCCAAAATTATAGTAAATGTTAGTCTGTTTTCTCTCTGGAACTTAAGCACCTACTATAAATTACATTAGAAAATGCATATAATGGTTGTTTTAATACATGTAGTGTTCCAAATTGAACCAAAAGATATTTCTTGTGTCTCACATTGTCAAGGCATTGCACCAAATGCTTTGGGGACACTAGAGGTTCAAGATACAGTCCCTGCGTTCAGGAAGCATAAAATCTAAAACTTGGATGAGTCTTAAACATGGGAAAAGTTAAATGACAATAAACGACTGAAGTGACAATTCAATACAGAATGGATGACATTTCATCCTTGTTGTATATGAGCATAGAAGTCCCCCCTGTGACATAGCAGGCTTAGGCTTTCCTAGGCCTAGAAAAAGAATTTCATGTCCCTCTGTATCTCTGCTACTCAAGGGTAGACGATGGATATATATAATATTGTAAATGTATATATTTTAAAATTTATACTTTAAAAATATTTGTTTATTTATAATTTATATTGTTTCGGAATGCACAGGGTACATTGCAACTCAAACTGACATTTTATTGACTTAATGACAGATCTTAAATCATTAAGACAGTTTTCACCTCCACCTTCTCTGGTACTAAAATGAAATCAGAAAAGGAGTTAATAAGGAAGGAATTGGGAATAGTCCAATCACCATTGCTCCAAATCTAAAATAAAAAGGGTGGTACTAAACTGTTTCTTCTGTCACGGTCACCTTGTAGGAAATCAGTGACCACCCTTAACAACAAAACCAAACTTAAACTGGCACTGGAGAGAAAATTAAGGTGACCTCCACACTCCAGTTAAGGAGTCAGAGAGACAGAGGACACTGCAACATCATCCAAGTTTAGCCAGTCTTACCCCCACCAGTCTCAGTCTGCAGACACAGATGCATGGAGAATACCAGCAAGTGGAACATTTGCATACATACCCACGGAACGTGAACTGTTCGTGTTCAGGGATACACGTGATGATTCCTGTACAAATCTGCGCCTTGATAAATGTTCCAGAGAGTAGGTGGGGATGTAAGTAAGAGTGTTAGGGGTTTGGAAATACAGGCTGGATTAAGCGAACAGGTAGGAGCAAGTGAACATCAAAAAGGGATCACGCGGCTCACTGGAGGCTGGTGAGAGATCCCTTGATGGAGTCGCTAGACTGGGCCCGTCTGTTCTTCATTACCGCCCTTCTCTAGTACCAGTACCTCCAGCAGTGCTGAGGTGTAGACCCAGAACATTACGAGTCCCTCTTCCAGACACTGACAGTGTCCGTGTCACCTATTGTAGGTGAGCGTGCCTTTACCCAGGACTTAGTATAGCATTGGTACTTAATAAATAATAATAAGGCAATCATCCAGCCTGTAGAAAGGGCCGTGTGCTGTCTATTGGAAAGAACAGATCAAGAGACACCACGAGCTAGATAGCCTCAGATTTCTCTGCAGACCCTTCCTGCCTACAGATGATCTTACTACAGTTAATGTACAAATTCTCGTATGGAATCAGTGATCACAAACAGAAAACAGAAATCGGAGATGTCAGGCCCCTGGAAACTCAAGGAGAGGAGTACTTCACTAGTCACCGTGCCAGGGGAAACACTGAAGTGGAGCGGCCGTACCTCCCGCCTGTGACGGGCAGAGCACAGAGCTGAAAGTGACAACGATTTTCTCTTTCATTTGAAAACATTAGACTTTTTGATTGACAATGAGAAGTCTACATACCCAGTTATACTTTCGGGGAAAGAAAAAGGTGTTAGGTACAGCCTCCCACATACCAAGAAACTAATCTCTCCCTGAATCAGAAACACATAGTAGACATGTGATATCAAACCTGTTCCTCGAAATAGATACTCAAATGTATTCACTTTGGCAGCGTGGCTTTCCCTTGGCATGCTTTAAAGTTATTCAGCAAGGGAAAGAGGATGCCGTTTGACAGCAAAGTGTGAGAAAGAAATCAAAATGTCTGCATGTCCAGAGTGGGGTTGTACATGAGCAGTTTCTACAGCAAGTGTCAGTGTAGATTTATGTGGCTGGGACAAGTCCTTTATAACATATCTTGCTCTTTTCATTGCCCTTCTGTTCAGTTCACCAATGATTTTTAAAATCTCGTTTATCTTCAGAACACACAGATATCTGCCCTTCGGAATGATCCGAAACCTCTCCCACAACAGCCCCCCGCTCCAGCCAACCAGGACCAGACTTCTTCCCAGAACACCAGACTGCAGCCAACTCCACCCATTCCGGCACCAGCACCCAAGCCTGCTGCCCCCCCGCGTCCCCTGGACCGGGATAGTCCTGGGGTAGAAAACAAACTGATTCCTTCTGTAGGCAGCCCTGCCAGCTCCACTCCACTGCCGCCAGACGGTACCGGGCCTAACTCGACGCCCAACAACCGAGCAGTGACTCCCGTTTCCCAGGGGAGCAGTAGCTCTTCAGCAGATCCCAAAGCCGCCCCGCCCCCACCGGTGTCCAGTGGAGAGCCCGCCCCGCTGGGAGAGAACCCCGATGGACTATCTCAGGAGCAGCTGGAGCACCGGGAGCGCTCCTTACAAACGCTCAGAGATATCCAGCGTATGCTTTTCCCTGATGAGAAAGAGTTCCCGGGAGGACAGAGTGGGGGACCCCAGCAGAATACTGGGGTGTTAGATGGACCTCAGAAAAAACCAGAAGGGCCAATACAGGCCATGATGGCTCAATCCCAAAGCCTAGGTAAGGGACCTGGGCCCCGGACAGACGTGGGGGCTCCATTTGGCCCTCAGGGACACAGAGATGTGCCCTTTTCTCCGGATGACATGGTTCCACCTTCCATGAACTCCCAGTCTGGGCCCATTGGAGCCGACCACCTGGATCACATGACCCCTGAGCAGATAGCGTGGCTGAAACTGCAGCAGGAGTTCTATGAGGAGAAGAGGAGAAAGCAGGAGCAAGTGGTTGTGCAGCAGTGCCCCCTCCAGGACATGATGGTCCCTCAGCACGGGCCACGGGGAGTGGTCCGAGGGCCTCCCCCTCCGTACCAGATGACCCCCAGTGAGGCCTGGGGGCCTGGGGGTGCAGAGCCCTTTGCTGACGGGATCAACATGCCCCATTCTCTGCCCCCGAGGGCCATGGCTCCCCACCCCAACATTCCAGGGAGCCAGATGCGCCTCCCTGGATTTGCAGGAATGATGAACTCTGAAATGGAGGGGGCTAATGTCCCCAACCCAGCATCTAGACCAGGTCTTTCTGGAGTCAGCTGGCCAGACGATGTGCCAAAAATCCCAGATGGTCGAAACTTCCCACCTGGCCAGGGCGTCTTCAGTGGTCCTGGCCGAGGGGAACGTTTCCCAAACCCCCAAGGATTGTCCGAAGAGATGTTTCAACAGCAGCTGGCAGAGAAACAGCTGGGTCTGCCCCCGGGGATGAGCATGGAAGGCATCAGGCCCGGCATGGAGATGAACAGGATGATCCCTGGCTCCCAGCGACACATGGAGCCGGGGAATAATCCCATCTTCCCTCGAATACCAGTGGAGGGCCCGCTGAGCCCTTCTAGGGGTGACTTTCCAAAAGGAATGCCCCCACAGATGGGCCCCGGTCGGGAACTCGAGTTTGGGATGGTTCCTAGTGGGATGAAGGGAGATGTCAGTCTAAATGTCAACATGGGATCCAACTCTCAGATGATACCTCAGAAGATGAGAGAGGCTGGGGCGGGGCCCGAGGAGATGATGAAGCTCCGCGCCGGCGGTGCAGACATGCTGCCTGCTCAGCAGAAGATGGTGCCCCTGCCCTTTGGCGAGCACCCTCAGCAAGAGTATGGCATGGGCCCCAGGCCGTTCCTCCCCATGTCTCAGGGTCCAGGCAGCAACAGTGGCTTGCGGAATCTCAGAGAACCAATTGGGCCCGACCAAAGGACTAACAGCCGGCTCAGCCATATGCCACCACTACCTCTCAACCCTTCTAGTAACCCCACTAGCCTCAACACAGCTCCTCCCGTTCAGCGCAGCCTGGGGCGGAAGCCCGTGGATCTCTCTGTGGCAGGCAGCCAGGTGCATTCCCCAGGCATTAACCCTCTGAAATCTCCCACGATGCGCCAAGTCCAGTCGCCAATGCTGGGCTCGCCCTCGGGGAACCTCAAGTCCCCCCAGACTCCATCGCAGCTGGCAGGCATGCTGGCGGGCCCAGCTGCTGCTGCTTCCATTAAGTCCCCTCCTGTCTTGGGGTCTGCTGCTGCTTCGCCTGTTCACCTCAAGTCTCCATCACTTCCCGCCCCGTCACCTGGATGGACCTCCTCTCCAAAACCTCCCCTTCAGAGTCCCGGGATCCCTCCAAACCATAAAGCACCCCTCACCATGGCCTCCCCAGCCATGCTGGGAAGTGTAGAGTCAGGTCAGTATGCTTTCATCCTCACAGTTGCACCTTAAAGCCAGAGATTGCAAAAGCCTGATTTACATACTTTAAGAAAACTGGTGTCTTAACCTGATTATGCAACCAAAGGAGGTGGCTTTTGCCAAGATGGACGTATTTGTGGCAGAGTGCATAATCGTTATTTCCATGGGGTTATGCTCTTAGTGCAGAATATGTTTCTCAGGACTGGGAGGAAAATGGGAAATGTGTGTCATTTCACTGAATGATTTACATTTGCACAGTGAACTCACAGTGGTGGAATAGAATGTCTCAACAGTGGGTAAATGTGGCTTTAAATACTAGATCCGCCCACTTCAAAGGGCTGCCTTCATCGTGTCAAGAGAGCCTGAGTATTATCCCAAGCAAAGAGGGGAGGCTTTTGAGAGACTTGAGTGGTTCTCGTAAATATGTGTTGACCATAGAAACTGTTACCGAAACTTTCTCCTTGGTAAACTGCTGTTCTCACAGATCAGCTACAATTTATTAGTATTTTCTTCCTAGGAGAAGCTCTCACTGATGATGGTGGTTTTGTGAACGGGACCAGAGGTGGTCAGTGGAAGATGAGCACTGAGGTATAAATACTAGGTCTGTGCTGTCTCCACTTGAGAAAGACTAGAATCAGAATAAGATAGGAGATTTATCCTACCAAGCTAAAGTGTGTCTCTCCGTTGGGTAGCAGTTCACAAAAGCAGTACAGTGGAGTTGCCCCCCTCAGACCTTTTCAGTTCAGACATCTTGGTGGCAGAAAATCAATCAAGAGCGTGTATAGGGCGATTCGGTTAGTACCTGGGGTGGGATTGCTAATCTGGCTTTCTAGCATACTAATGCCTGAGTCAAATTCTGAATTGTGATTGGCACGGGAAAGAGGTCCATAAGAGTTGCCTGTAACCCATGGTTTTCCCAAGTTTGAACTAATATTTCTTACGCATTCTTGGTGCGTTTGTCTTCCCATCTGCTGAGCTGTCACCTCCATTCACACTGCAGTCTCCCTCTGCACACACACGGAGCTTGACTAGAGACTGATGATTCATGTCCTGGGTTTAATAACACTGTCCTGTTCATCTGTCTCATTCCTGGCCCTGCTAGTTCATAACGATAGGCCCAGTGGCTTTCAAGAGAAATTTAATTCCCTGCCTTTTTTTGTTTTATTTTGCTTTCTTCTAGGTGGCCCCCCACCTCCTACAGCCAGCCAGTCTGCCTCTGTGAGTATCCCGGGAAGTCTTCCCTCTAGTACACCTTACACCATGCCTCCAGAGCCGACCCTTTCCCAGAACCCACTGTCTATTATGATGTCTCGAATGTCCAAGTTTGCAATGCCCAGTTCTACCCCGTTATACCATGATGCCATCAAGACCGTGGCCAGCTCAGATGACGACTCCCCTCCAGCTCGTTCTCCCAACTTGCCATCAATGAATAATATGCCAGGTAAGAAATCAGGAAGATAGGATGTGGAGCTAGCTCTGGACAAAAAAAAAAAACTTCTTGAAGTCTTTTCTTGATGGCTGGACGTTCACCAAGTTGAAAAAGTATACCATCTGAGTTAGTTTCAGTAAAACTAAAGTGTCTTGCCTAGAGGAAGAGAATGATCACAGTATTTTTTATTAGCTTAATTCAGTATTTGTTGATAAGAAAGCAGGTTTCTTTATAGTTCTCGTCATTTTCTTATGGAAGTTTTGATGCTTCTGTGTACCTAGATGCTTTTTTTTTTTTTTTTTTTTGTTGGGGGTTGGGGAGGTCCTTCCGGC
Organism: Physeter macrocephalus; assembly: GCF_002837175.3. Taxonomy (NCBI): domain Eukaryota; kingdom Metazoa; phylum Chordata; class Mammalia; order Artiodactyla; family Physeteridae; genus Physeter; species Physeter macrocephalus. Next base: position 76,673,939 of record NC_041217.1, on the reverse strand, counting down.
ACAAAACTGAGAGCGGTATCTTTTTAACATGCTGATCGGAATGTCTTTAGTCCTCAGATATTTTCCTGGAAGGGCAGCCTCAAACCACAGGCAGCCACAGGATTTCATACAATGGAAAGCCCCTGTTTCCTAGAGAATCACTTTCTTTATGACTAGAGAGGGAATAAAATTCCTCCCTTCCCTACTCATTCTGTTCTCCTTCACTCCTACACCTCCCGTCTCCCCAGATCTCATTAGTAGGACATGATCTGGGATGGTGAAGGTGGTCAGTAAAGAGACCATGACTTTTGAGCCATGGGTTTCTGGTTCCAGTTCCATTCTGATTGTTAGGGATGCTCTTTATTATCAGGCAGGTTAGGGCATGCTCCGTGGGTGGCACAAGCACCATCCTTACCATTCTCAGTGGTTAACTCCATGGAGAGACCAAATATTTAAATGTCCCAGAGACCATAGTAGAACCTGTGTGTTTTCCTTTTCCATTAAAAGTTAGCTTTTCTTTACCATTTCATATAACGTAGAGTTCGAAATGCTCTCTCTGTAACGTAATATAAAATAGCGATGCCAAGTATCAATTGAAAAAGGCCTGTTTGGTTTCCTTGTTGTTATTGCTGATACTTAGACTCATAGGACTGATTAGTCCTCTTTCTCCAGAAAGGACCATACTAAGTCATCCAGGCAAATTGTTTTCTTCTATATTAAATGTCTCCAATGAAGAAGACTGTACTCATTTGCATATTCACTTGTAACTTTTCACACAGGAGACTTTCTTCCTAGCTGTCTTCTATATACCTTTGTGTCCTACAGTTTAAGACTCAATAATATATTGTCTTGTAGAGCTGTTGGTTTGTGTGCCCCAAAATGTATTATAATCTTATTGAGGGCAGAGATTGTGCATTGTATATTTCCCCAGCACAGTACCGTGCACACTTGATGCACAATAGGTTTTTTGTTAATTTGATTTATGATAGTTTTCCTGACTTGCTTTTGGTTAAGTTGATTCCTTTGATATCTTTATTTTTCTAGGAATGGGCATTAATACACAGAATCCTCGAATTTCAGGTCCAAACCCCGTGGTTCCAATGCCAACCCTCAGCCCAATGGGAATGACCCAGCCACTTTCTCACTCCAATCAGATGCCCTCTCCGAATGCCATGGGACCCACCATACCTCCTCATGGGGTCCCGATGGGGCCTGGCTTGATGTCACACAATCCTATCATGGGGCATGGGTCCCAGGAGCCTCCGATGGTACCTCAAGGACGGATGGGTTTCCCCCAGGGCTTCCCTCCAGTTCAGTCTCCTCCACAGCAGGTTCCATTTCCTCACAATGGCCCCAGTGGGGGGCAGGGCAACTTCCCAGGAGGGATGGGTTTCCCAGGAGAAGGGCCCCTTGGCCGCCCCAGCAACCTGCCCCAAAGTTCAGCAGATGCAGCACTTTGCAAGCCTGGAGGCCCAGGGGGTCCTGACTCCTTCGCTGTCCTGGGGAACAGCATGCCTTCAGTGTTTACAGACCCAGATCTACAGGAGGTCATCCGACCTGGAGCCACCGGAATACCTGAGTTTGATCTGTCTCGCATTATTCCATCTGAGAAGCCTAGCCAGACACTGCAATATTTCCCTCGAGGGGAAGTCCCAGGCCGTAAACAGCCCCAGGGTCCTGGACCTGGGTTTTCGCACATGCAGGGGATGATGGGCGAACAAGCCCCCAGAATGGGACTAGCATTACCTGGCATGGGAGGTCCAGGGCCAGTGGGAACTCCGGACATCCCTCTTGGTACAGCTCCGTCCATGCCAGGCCACAACCCAATGAGACCACCAGCCTTTCTCCAGCAAGGCATGATGGGACCTCACCATCGGATGATGTCACCAGCACAATCTACAATGCCCGGCCAGCCCACCCTGATGAGCAATCCAGCTGCTGCCGTGGGCATGATTCCTGGCAAGGATCGAGGGCCTGCCGGGCTCTACACCCACCCTGGGCCTGTGGGCTCTCCAGGCATGATGATGTCCATGCAGGGCATGATGGGACCCCAACAGAACATCATGATCCCCCCACAGATGAGGCCCCGGGGCATGGCCGCTGACGTGGGCATGGGTGGATTTAGCCAAGGACCCGGCAACCCAGGAAACATGATGTTTTAAGCTGCTAAGATTGGATGTGCCGATCCTTGTCAAGATGAGATTCCAGGTCCTGAGAGCTGCTTTGAGGGAGTTCCAGGAGTACTGTTGGTCATGCAATAGGAGAACAGAGACCCAAGGGCTGCTTTGGGGGAGGGGGGAACTCGAGAATGTATGGATTTATCTGAAAACAAATTATTCATTTAATCAACAGGTGTGTTTTTTTTAAGATTTATTTTTTAAAAATTATTTTTGTGGACTTGGGTATCCCATGATGGCACCTACTTTTGGGAATCTGTAGCCGTGCTTTGAGAATTGCCATGGGTCATGTGTTGCACCATTCTCTGTATGTTTACGTCCTTTGGACTGGCTTCTCCCAGGATTCTTTTCTGGTTTTGTTTTTGCTTTGGGCTTTATTTTTTTTGTGTGTACTGTACTATATTGTAAAAGGGATTTTAGCAGAGACTTTAGTCTTTGGGACAAGAGAACAGGAATGCTGGGCTGTTTACTTTAGGTGGAGAATCCATCTTCAGACCTTTGGACTATTTTCTTTCAACTCCAGTGTATAGAAAAACCAAACTACGACCTCAGAGCAGAGTATTAATGAAAAGCACAAAAAGAGGAACTAAGTTCAGCGAGGGGTGGGGGGAGGGGGGAGATTTTTCTTTTTAAAAATAATGATGCTTAGGACATTTGTTTTTCAGTTCAAGTGCTCTTCAGCACTGTCTGTCTCTCTCCCAATCTGAAGACCCACCTTCACATTTTCCTCTTGTTTTCCCTCCTCTCTCCTTCCCTATCTTCTTGGTTAAGTGAGTTTCCTCCTGTTGTGTCCCCCACTGGTGACCCCCTGCTTCCCTCCTCTCTTTTTCCCTTTGGCAGCTGCAATACACGGTGTTATTTGGGGGAAATAAATCTAACGAAGCCTCGCCTTCCATGCCGAGCGTTGTCCCGGCTCTGGGAGGGAAAGGTCTGTCTTTGGGATGCTCGATGGTCTTCTTTGCCCTTCGTCTTTTCTTCCCCAACCTACCCTTCCCTGCCCACCTTGTTTTCTGTTCTCCTTTTATTAGGAATTCCCAAGTGAATTTTATTAATGTGGGAGTGGAACAGATGCTAAAAGCTATCCAAGATTTTGTTTTTGTTTTTAATTTTGTGTTTCCTTCCCTTTCCTCCCCGTCCCATGCGTCAAACGTTCTGTGTAACCTCCATTAAATTTGGTACAAAACCACTCACCAGAGCTGTGGTGTCAGAAAAATAAAATATATTGTTTCTTACAAAATTGAATTGCCTTTTTTGTCCATTTGGATTCCTGTTTGTTCAGTATTGGGCATATTAGTTGCCATGTGACCCAGAAGCATAGTAGCTTTGTATCGGAGTTGATCTGGGTGAAGGTTAGGGGAAGTACATAAGAGCGCTTTTGCAGATGAAGCGTATTGCTTGCTGTTGAGGAGTAACTACTCGTGTAGACTGATCCTGTGCTGTTTCTGTCCCAATCAGGAAATCCTAGCTATAGGCAGAAGAGCAGCCCTGGTCCCCATGCCCCACCTCTAGAGGCAATTCATGGTCTTTACTGGGAATTTTTGTGAGCCAGTGTAATGGTGTGAAGTAATTAAGAGGCCAAAGGTATATTTTTAGTCATTTGAAAAGCCATGAAATGTCCCTGGAGCTTGTCAAGGTGAAGTGTTCTTACTGCACCCGCAATCGTGGGTCTCTGTCGTCCTTTCTGCTTCCCCACCTCGCTGCCTGTCCGCATCCCCTCTGCAGGCCCTGCTCAGTCTACACGGTTCACTTCCACGCACACACCTTCGGCACGTCAGTGTGTGTCCCGCAAGGTACGCCTCTAAGGGACCAGCTGTTTGTGTTTCTGTGCAGTAGGTTTGTTCTGGTGTGTGTATTTGAGTTGTAGGCGTCTTTAGCTAAGCAAGTGGGCGTCCGTGTGCGTGTTTGTTCTCAGGTGAGAGAATCTAAGCAAGGAGCAGCAGGTGCAGAGTCGTCTGCAGACGGGCTTGTACAGATTGGGCTCTGCTGGCGTTCCACAGTCTGAGTTTTACCTGTGAATGTTTCTCTCTCTTGCCGAGAGTGTTCTGAGAGTCATTTTCTCTTCCACCTTCAGCAGCACTATCTTCTCAGTAACACAAGAGCCCCAGACCACAAAAGTGAGATTTAATTTGAGCACCTCCTCTACCAGTCACCTCCACTCTACTTGCGTTCCCTTGCAAAATCTTGAGGGGCCCTAGGAAGTAGGTCGTAATCATCTCATTTGCAGTTAAGAGAACTGGGCTCACTGGTTTAAGAATTCTGAGATCTTTACAGAGGGTCCTGAGCGGTGAAAATTTTACGTTGTGGAGAAATAAGGAGAGTACAACGAGCATTTTGTTTCATGAATTTAGCCCTGTTCCTAGGTTCTCTGGCTTTGAAGTAATAGAAGAGAACAGGGAAACAGCTAGGCATGGGGAGCGTGAGATGAGAGCCCTGAAAGGAAGGCTGGGACCTGGCATTTGTCCACTGGTCTGGCTTCGTGGGCAGCCCCACTTCCTGCTGCATCTCATAGTGCTGTGGTCACTAATGCTGTGTGGTCTCTTTGCGTCTGTCCCAAGGAGGGAGCCAAAGGCAGGCAGGAGTCTTGTGGACCCTTGCTGGGAGAGGCTGGGGAATGTGGCGCTCCGCGCTGCCCCCTGCTGGAGAACGTGCAGCAGTGCAGACCAACTTACCCGTTTCAAAGGAGCTGGGTTTTGAAAAGACCCCTTCGTAAATCTTCATTCATTTACATTATCAGCATATACATTTCATCATGATGACATCTGATAAACTAAGTTCATTTGGGGTTTAAATGTAACAATTTCTAATTTGCCACTCTTGCTATGAAATAAAATCACATTTGAGAGGTTGGATGCTTTTGCATGGAGAACTAATGATGCAAGATTTTTAAAAAAATCAGCGAAGGGGTGATAAAGATGTTTCATGTTAACATAATCCCGTGAAAGCCAAGGCAGTCTCTCCCACTCCTGCCCCTGCCAAAATTTGGGGATTAAATGAAGGAGATACAATAATGTGTAACTTCATTTCTGGGGTAAGTGGTGAGGTGTGGATCATACCATTATTTCTTAAGGACTAATGAAGCATATGTGGTATTTTCCCTAAAACAATGTGAAATAAAATTACTTTTTTAAAGGATCTGCACTTATAAATGAAAACAAGCAAACATTACTGAAGGGGCCTTATGAAGGGTTGGGGCAAGAGAAAATAAGTTTTAAAACAATTTTACATATTTTAAAGCTATGATCCAAAAAATTGATCCAAAATGTCTCCCAGCCTCCCTGCTCTCCTGTACTTCTTGATATTGTGATCGTGATGCAACTTCTGTCATCAGGGCAGCTTCCTGGCCATGTGACCTGTGCAGCTGCACAAGGCCCGGCTTGGTTTAATGCTCTGCTGTCACATGTTGAAATTCTTAATAATCTTTGAACATGGGCTCCACATGTCCGTTTTGTACTGAGCCCCACAGATGAAGTAGCCGGTCCTGGCTGTTGTGAAAAATTCCAGCAGCTCCACAGCAGAGCTGGGATCCTGGTCTCTATCTTTATTCTTGCTTTCTCCTTCCCAGTGGCCGGGAGTACCCTAGACAGGGTGGGTACTGTGTTCCGTTTAAACTGTCTACACTTTAGTCACTTCCTTTTCATTTTCTGACTACTTTTAAAGTGCTGAGAGGAGAGGAAAGCTGTGTTTAACCCAAAGACTCATTTATTCAGCAACCAGCAACCATTTAGAGAGTGCCTAGTGTGTGTCAAGAACTGTGCTAAGGCTGGGACCGGGAAATGCGTGTGTGAATTGACCATTCCGTGCACTATGATCATTGCCATAGTGAAGGCGTGGACAGAGTGCCACGGGCCAGAGAAGAAGGTACGGTGAAGACTCCACGAAAGGTGGTTTTGAGTTTACTCTTGAAGGAGGGAGTACTTCCTGGTGGAGGGTGGTGGTAGGCTTTTAAACAGGAAGTGGGGGCAGCAAAGGCCTGCTTGTTGCAGCCGGCTGGGCTCTTCAGAGGGGGTGGAGAGAAGAAATTAGCACAGAAAGAGAACAGGCCACAGGAGAACCTAGGGTGGCCCACTGAGGAGTCTGAACTTCCAAGTTTTAAGCACGGGAATCTGGTGATGAGATTGGCTCTGCAGAAAGATTACTGCCCTGGGGTGTGGAGGATAGGCTGGGGGAGGGGTGAGAGAACCACAGGAAGATCACATGCAAAAACTTGCTTATTCTACGAAATCTTTAAACTCACAGACTCATCTCTTTTGCTTTAAAAAACATCAAATTGCATCATATTTCTTCTGCTGCTTAAGTAAGTTGAGCCTACTGTCCCTTTCTTTTCTCTAACCCAGACCAGTCATGTTTTTCAAAATCACAAACACTTACATTTAAGAAAAGTCAAGGAATCTTAATTTGGTGGTAAAATTTTAATGACACATTTAAAGCAAACAGTTTATGGAGCCCAGAAGCCGGTTTGTGGCCCAATATTTTATATTGGAGGGAGTTAAATCATAAACTAGATTAAAAAGAAGGTATGCTATGAGGATTGTGTAAATTAAAAAAGCCTCTCTCTCTTTCTCTCTCTCTCTCTCTCTCTCTCTCTCTCTCTCTCTCTCTCTCACACAGCTCCTTATCTGGGTTACTGTAACAGACCCGATCTGTTTTCTGCCTATAGGTAACCACACTTCAACTGTTAACTTTCTGGCTCAGTGCTTAGTTGTGCTTGGCAACCAATACTGCCAGAGGAAGAAGGTGAGTATATGATCACAGAAAGAAGATAAAGAGAAGGTTCAGAAATGAGTTCCTCACACGTATTTAAAGCATGGAAAAATTCCGTTATTTCACCAAACATACAAGAATTCAGGCTTCCCTTACAAAATTCCCCCCTCAGAGCCTGAAGCAATTATGAGGGACCCTGGGGTTCTAAAGAACAGGTTAAAAAAAAAAAAACAAAACCCAGCCTTAGGAAAGTGCAGGTCTTCCCCATGGCGGGCAGAAGGGGACAGGACTGGACTGGTTTGATGTGTGACTCCGGGTTCTTCATACTGTACAACCTGCCCACGGCTCTGTGCTAGACTCTCTCTTTCTTTCTCCTGTGGCTGGAGCTAGGGTCAAAGGCAAAAAGGACTTAGACATCTCAGCGGTATTCAGTGTCCAGTTAATTCGTGTTGAGGGTGGATTTAACTTTTCAAAATTTTTTTTTTTTTGTCACAGCCTAAGTTTCTTCCGTTGAAGACTCCTGGGAGCCTGTGTTTATTTCTCAGTCTTTGCCAAGCTTTCAAGAGCTTTCATTTTCCCCGCTTCCCACATGGAAACCCCATAGCTCCGCTGAGAGTTTCTTTTTCTGGAGACTCTCGCCCTTCCCCATGAATCAGTCTGATCTAAGCATGTGCTTTTGGCTGGGCTTTAAGATCTCTGGAGCGCTGGCCTCTGGCTGCTCAGTTCCCACCATCAAATGCAGTCCAGCCGGGCCCAGCACCTTGCTAGACACTGAGTCATCACCATTGCCTTCACTCAAAGTGTATTTGGTTACAGGGAATCATGGATTACTGTGATTTATTTTGTTCTCCAAACTGCAAAAGTTCTTCCAGGCTTTGGTGAAGTTCTCTGTTACAGCTGTCAGTAGTTGAGCTATTAAAAAATTTTATATACACACACAGATTTATTTATACAAATGTATATGTACTTTTAATATACTACAGTATGTAAATAATTAAATGCTAGTTTTGAAATGTCAATACACTGTCGTAAAGATTAGTTTGTCTTTTCCTTGTCAATGAAGCTAGAGAATTCCTACAATCCTCTTCATTCCTATTATGCTTAGTGTCTGCAAGGCCTTTAAAATATAATCATTATTTTTTTAAAGTGTAATAATACCAATAAGGAAATACAAGGATCACATCCATACAAAGTATGAACTAGGCGTCACTTAGCCCAGGAAAGAAATGGTCTTTAGCATTATATAACAGAATCCATGGTTTCAGCAAGGGCCTTATAAGAAACATTAGGCATTTATCTTATATCCTGCACTGTGCTGGGCACAGTGGAGTAAAAGGAAAGTATAACAGCTGCCTACAAGGAGCCTACATCTAATTGAAGAGATATATACTAGCAATGGCTGTAAAATAGAACTACATTCTATTCTCAGCATCACCATATTCCATATTCATAGTCCATATTGAAATAATTACTAAATTAGCCAATAAAGACAGACTAGGGCCATACAGAATGTAGTTACTGGTCTTGTGATCATCTCTCCCCTGCCTTTAGATCATTCCCATCAGCATACAAACATGCCCTGGGATTGGCCCTAGGCCTTCTGCTTACTGTTCTAATTCATCCAGTCACAAATCACTAAATACCATCTGTATGATTGTAAGTCTAGAATTTCTATCTCCCTCTCAGCCTATCCATAGGAGTTCTAGACTCATAGTCAACTGGCACCTTTGACACTGCCTTGTGAGTGTCTCGCCGGCACCTCAAACTTAAGTCCCAAATTTAACTTCTGAATGCCCCCAAGTCTAATCTCCATACCCCATTTCCCCATCCCAGTAAATGATACATGTCCATCCACCTAGTTATCATGTCAGATACACGGGAGTCATTTTTAATTCTTTACTCTTCACGTAAAACCATAAGCAAATCCTTTTACGTCTATTTCCAGAACATATCTTAAATCTATCTACTTCTCTCCATTGCTCTAGATGAAGTTACCATCTTTCACCGCATCTATTACATTCATTTCTTAACTTCTACTTCCACTCTTGCTCTCCGTCAATCTATTCTCCACATAGTAGCCAGAGTTATCTTAAAAACTATGTCATTTACATCAATTCATTCCTTAAAACCCTTTAATGGCTTTCTAGTATAATTCATATAAAATCCAAGATCTTTAAACAGGGCCTACCAGGCCCCAGGCATTCTCCAGTTTCACCTCATGCCCTTCTCCCCTCACTCACTATGCTCCAGCCAAACCATTCTAACTCCAGTACCTCCAACATGCCAAGCTCTTCCTGCCTCAGGACTCTTACACACACTGGTTTTCTTGCACTGGCATGCTCTCGACTCTGGCCCTTCCCAATGGCTGACAACTTCACATCCTTCAGGTCTCAGCTTAATTGTTACCTCCTCAGAAAGGCCTTTTCTGATTACCCCATCAAAATATCCACCCATCCTCAGCGCACGCACACACACACACACACACACACACACATACACACACACATCATCATTTTGTAGCACAACATCCTATTTGTGTCCTCTATAGCAATTGTTTATTCTATCTCACCCACTCCATGAAGTCAGGAACCGAATTTTTCTTGCTCATCACTTGTTCACCAGCATCTAGCATACTACCTGCATTCTAAGAGCAATCGGTAAATATTTATTCAGTGAATGAAAGAAAGGAAGGATCAGCGGGAGTTTGGGTGGCCAGGAAAGAATTTGTATGGTTGTGGTACATGAGGTGGTCTCTATAACAAAGCGCGGGGCGGGGGATACACAGAAGGACAGCACACATGAGGGAATGGAGTGGGAATGAACCGGTGAAGACAATCAGGCTAGTTGACATTGAAGCGAACAGCTTAACCAAAATAGATCATTTGAGTAATAGAATGTGAGATGGAAAAGACAGGGAAAGAAGAATGGCCCCAAAAGGCAAGAAAAGAAATTTCATTTTGATGTGGGAGGCAGTGGGAAACCACTCTTTGGTCTTGATCAGGGGAATTACATGGTAAATATTTTATAAAATGAGTCTGGCAGGGGCATGCAGGATGGATTGAAGCAAGCAGCTCCAAAGCTGGAAGAGCTGACTGGCAGCACGCACAAGTCATCCAGGGTTGAGGAGGTAAGGCTGCTGGCAATGGCAGTGAAGAGTAAATGGTAAAGCCAAGAGGGCTGTGAAGGAAAAGCCCTTAAGACGTCATTAGATATTGGGGGAAAGAAGAAGGAGGAGTCAAACAATGCCAAGACTGAGAAAATGAAAGGAAGCTAGAATCATGGTGTCGGAAAGGACCCACTTACTGCCCTACAGCGTTCCTGACAGGTGGCCACCCAGTACCGGGAGGCCATTCTACTGAATGTCATCAGTTCTAATATTTAGAAAATTCTGCCACACAAAGAATCAGGCTTCTTTTAGCTTTCTGTCTATCCCAATTCTGCTCTTAAGAGTAAATACAAATAATAATAATAAATAAATAAAGATGCAAAACCATCTCTTCAGAAAAAAAAGAGTAAATACAGAATAAAGACAGTCCTTATTTCACAGGTCAGCCTTTCAGATAGTTGAAAACAATTATTCTGTCCCTCTTAACTTTCTTCTTCCCAGGCTAAATCCTCTTATTCATCAATCAAGAACCATGAGATCTGGTTTTGAGTTCCCTAACGGTTCTTACAGTTTTATCCTGCTTTATTACAGCTTATAAACTCCTTGAAAGTACAATACTGAGAACTGAAGAGAGTGGTGCCCCAGTCTTGTCTGATCAGCACTGAGCACAGGGAGACTGTTACTTCCTTTTATCTGAACACAGTTCTACTAATAGGGGAAAGTTATGTTTAAAAAAAATATATTTCTGCTGTGGGGTTACTTTGGAATTTTAGGAAATGAAAATGCCAAGATCTTTTTCATGTAAAATAAGTCATTGCCCTAATCCTTTATAAATTTTGCTTATTTTATATTCTGCATTCAGAATTTTACAGTTATTCCTCCTTAATTTCAATATTAATTTTAATCCATTATTCCAGAATCTTAAAGTCCTTAGAAAATTGTTCTAACATTGTTTGTATTGGTTCTCTCCAAGTGATGAAAGGGCCCAGAATAAAGTCCTGAAGCTCACAATTAGAGTTACTCTTTTTTTCACCTATTTCTTTTTATTGTGCTAAAAAAAAAAATAACATAAAATTTACCATTTTAACCATTTTTAAGTGTACAATTCTGTGGTAGTAAGTATATCATCGTGGTTCAACCATCACCACCATCCCTCTCCAGGACTCTTCATCTTGCAAAACTGAAACTCTGTGCCCATTAACAATAGCTCCCTGTTTCCTCCTCCCTCCAGCCCCTGGCACCCACCATTCTACTCTCTGCCTCTGAATCTGACTGTTCTAAGTGCCTTGAATAAGTGGAATTATCATACAGTATTTGTCCTTTTGTGACTGGCTTATTTCACTTAGCATAATTTCTCAAGGTTCATCCGTGTTATAGCATGTATGAGAATTTCCCTCCTTTTTAGCACTGAGTAATATCCATTGTGTGTATCTATCCCATTTTTTTAATCCATTCCTCTGTCAATGGACACTTGGGTTACTTCCATCTTTTGGCTATTGTGAATACTGCTGCTATAAACGTGGGTATACAAATATCTGTTTGAGTCCCTGCTTTAACTTTTTTTTCTTTAATTAATCTTTAATGTAAGTCAACTTCATTAACTTACAGAAGTAGAATTGCTGGATCATATGGTAATTCTAAGCTTGATTTTTTTGAGGAATTGCCACACAGTTTTCCACAGTGGCTATACCATTTTGCATTCCCACCAGGAATGTACAAGGGTTCCAATTTCTCTGCATCCTTGCCAACACTTGTTATTTTCTGTTTGTTTGTTTTTTTAATAATAGCCATCCTAATGGGTGTGAAGTGGTTTGGGTTTGCATTGTCCTGATGACTAGTGATGCTGAACGTTGTTTCATGTGCTTATGGGCCATCTGTATATCTTCTTTAGAGAAATGTCTATTCAAGTCCTTTGCCCTTTTTGTTTTTTAACATCTTTATTGGAGTATAATTGCTTTACAATGGTGTGTTAGATTCTGCTTTATAACAAAGTGAATCAGCTATATATATATATACATATATCCCCATATCTCCTCCCTCTTGCGTCTCCCTCCCACCCTCCCTATCCCACCCCTTTAGGTGGTCACAAAGCTCCAAGCTGATCTCCCTGTGCTATGTGGCTGCTTCCCACTAGCTAGCTATTCTACATTTGGTGGTATATATAAGTCCATGCCACTCTCTCACTTCATCCCAGCTTACCCTTCCCCCTCCCTGTGTCCTCAAGTCCATTCTCTATGTCTGTGTCTTTATTCCTGTCCTGCCCCT